>NC_141991.1:7724875-7830371 GCF_049901715.1 Pseudonaja textilis
CTCAAAAAGCATGCCACCCCCTCTGTAAGTCATGGCCTTCTAAGAGTAATAGTCTCTTATTGGTTAAATTCACCCATTCCTTCAACCATACTAAAGAGGCCGCACCATAATACAACTCCCAATTTGGGAGTGCCAGCCCTCCCCTGCTCTTCATATCCTGCATTGCCTTTAAGTTTATTCTAGGTTTTTTCCCTTGCCAGATGAATTTTGCAATTATTTTGTTAAGTTCTTCAAAAAACTTTTTGTGTACTTTAATTGGAATCGTCTGAAATATATAGAGGAATTTTGGAAGAATATTCATTTTAATAGCATTTTAATAGTGACAGTTGCAGTTTGCCCCATGTTTCTAAATCCTTCTTTACCCCTTGCATTAATTTGTCATAATTGTTTTCCTTTAGTGTCTTACAATGTGCTGTCAACCATATTCCTAAATATTTAACTTTCTTTATCACTTGTAGTCCCATAAACTCTTCTAGTTCTAATTTCTGTTTTCCTGTTAAATTTTTAGTCATTAATTTTGTTTTCTTCCTATTAATTTTTAGTCCTGCTACTGCTCCAAATTGTTCTAATTCATTCATCAATTTTTGTCCTCTTTCTATTGGTTCTTAATGAAAAAAACATATCATCCACAAACGCTTGCAACTTATATTCTTCTTTCTTAACCTTGAATCCTTTTATGTCTGGGTTCTGTCTAATTCACATTAATAATGCTTCTAGCAATAATATGAAGAGCAGGGGTGAGAGTGGGCCACCCTGTCTGACTCCTTTTTCTATTTTTATTGGGCGGATATATTCCCCGTTTATTATAATATTCGCTTGTTGTGTATCATAAATGGTTGTTATAATGTTTTCAAATTTGGTATCTAAATTCATATTATAATTTTTTTGGATTAAAAATTGCCAATTTAAGTTATCAAATGCCTTCTCTGCGTCTAAAAACATAAGTGCTATTTGTTTTTCGGGGTGGGCTTCGTAATATTCTAAAACATAATACTATTCTTAAATTATTCCTGATTTGTCCGCTCGGGAGAAATCCATTTTGGTCTTCATATATAAGCTCATTTAAAATTCTTTTTAGTCTACTTGCTATAATAGAAGTAAATATTTTGTGGTCAGTATTTAGCAAAGAAATCAGCCTATCGGGGGTCCGAATCCTCCTTGGGGATCAGCTAAATCAATGCCCCCTTCCATGAGTCCGGCATCCTGGCTGCCAATAAGATGTCATTAAAAACTTCCACCATAAGAGGTCCTATTCTGCTGTTGCCTTGTACGGCTCCCCTGGGATCCCATCTGGTCCCGGGGATTTGTTGTTTTTCTGGTTGTCTATTGCTGATTTCAATTCGAACCAAGTAATGTCTTTGTTTAATAATTCTTCCATTTCTTCCCCATTGCTTTATCCTTCATTGCATCTAAATAGTTTCTTATCCGATCTTTGTTCACTTCTTCCTTTTTATATAGCTCTTCAAAATATTTATGGGCAATTTCTTTTTTCTTTCTATCCCTTATTGTATATCCCCTTTTCCATCTATTAGCTGATAAATCAATCTTTTTTCTTTCCTTTTTAAAAATCTATATGATAACCATCTCCCTGGCTTACTGGCATGCTCAAAATGCGTTTGTCTAGTTGTATTCAGATTTATAATCAACATGTCACAATTATTTTATTTTGAACTGCAGCAGCCCCAGTTGGAACTATACACAGGTAAAGGATATTTTTCTTCAATTCGATCCTATTCAGTTCTGTAGGCAATTATACATTATTATACATACGCATCTAAGTTCAATTCTGCATGCAATTATTATACATTATTATACATACACATCTAAGAAGTTTTATTGGAAATCACATCATAAAAAGAACAATAAACATTTTTTCTTCTCTTAGTTCTTTCTACCACACATAACAGCATAAATTAACCGTATCTTCTTTGAACAGCCCAATGTGCTGTATGGAAGGGCTTCCCAACACGGATCTGTCTCTCATTCCATGCTCCTGAACAGCAGAGCTAACTGGACCATTGACATCAATACGGCATGCCTTCCACATCCAACTCTGCCATCCGGTGCATCAGAAGAGAGCAGTTGCCCGCATTCTAGTTAACACCCGTTGTTCCATCTCCTTAAGCAGGCTGTAAATAGGAAACCTCATGGAAAGCCATGCTATATTACTACCAAAGCGACATTGACAAACTTATTGAGGTTTCTCTGTGCACATATTAGGATAGACTTAAATCGCTTGGTGAAGCTCTGTGTTAAATATACCGGTATACAGGAAAGCTAAGATGTGAGTGTAAAACAGGCAGGAATTGCTGTAAACGGAGAAGAGGAAATTCTTTCTGACTCTGAAACATGTAAACTGTGTGGCAATTGCTGTGTAAAGCCCTCCAGTGGGCATTGTTGGGGTACAAAGGCTTTGAGGGAGATTTCCTTGTGTTGTTTTTTCTGTGGAATAAAGTTTTTGCTTACAATCTTGTCTTCAATGTGTTCAGTTTGAGGCTGGGCACATCTGGCAAAGCGCCTGGAGCAGGAAAGGTGAGGAAAACCAAAAGTGCCTTTGAGTTCAGAAGGATCTTTTTTGCTTCTTTCAACAACTTTGGAAGTGCAATTCTTGAGGGGGAAATGGGGAATCCGCCAGGAACCCCCTTCTCCCGCAAACTGGAAGCAGGCTTCGTTAGGCTTGGAGCTGCTTTAACTGGGAGAAATATTTGGCAGAGTAATTGATTTGCAACAAAAAGTGAAGCACCAACTTTTGTTAAGTGAAACATTTGGTAAAGTGAATTTTGCTCCATTTTATGACCTTTCTCGCTACAGTTGTTAAGTGAATCTTTTTTCCCCATGCACTTTGTGGAAAGGTCGCAAGAGGAGATCACGTGACCTCTGGACACCGCAGGGGAAGTCCCGAGTGGGCGGCGCCTTCGGTCCTTTCGAGTATGGGAGGAGCTGGACGGGGAGGGGGGAGGAAGTGTAAACGTTTCCTGCTTTGGGCTCTGCTAAGTCCTGGCTGGGACTCTCCCGAGAAGAGGGATCCACGGGTGGGGGAGGGAAGGGAGGGAGGAAGCGTGGCCGGCGGGGCTGCGAGGAAAGCGGATCGTGGATCTGTTCCTGCGCGCATCTTTTGGGGAGCGGAGTCCGGGAGAGGAACAGAGCCGCCTGTTTCCTTTTGAGCGCCAGGTAAGAAGCTCCTCCCTCCCTCCCTCCTTCCTTCCTCCCTCCCCTTTTCCCACCTGGGGAAATGCCTGGACAGGTGAGCCTTCCAGGCAGCGTCTGGGGGCGCCCCTAAGATCGCTCCTGCCGCCCCACTTCCTCCTGGGGAAGATGATTCTGCCGGCCCTTCCTGATCGTTTCCCGGCACTTTCTCTTCCCCCTCTGGGGCTGTTTCAGATCCGGAAGGCTCCGGGTTGAATGGCTGCTAAAGCGGCCGGAGGGAAAGGGGGCGATCCCTCCCAGGAGCTGCTGTTTCTGGAGAGACCATCGGGCAAAGGCTCCTTCCGATGCCCTTTAATAGAATAGAGTGGAATGGAATGGAATGGAATGGAATGGAATAGAATGGAATAGAATAGAATAGAATAGAATAGAATAGAATAGAATAGAATAGAATAGAATAGAATAGAATTCTTTATTGACCAAGTGTGACTGGACACACAAGGGATTTGTCTTGGTGCAAATACTCTCGATGTACATAAAAGAAAAGACACATTCATCCAGAATCATAAGATACATCACTTAGTGATAGTCACAGGGTACAATAAGCAATCAAATCATATTAGGAACCAGTCAATATAAAGCAACAAAGTTACAGTCATACAGTTGCAAGTGGTAGGGGATGGGTAGTAAGGAGTGATGAGAAGATTAATAGTAATAGTAATGCAGACTTTGTAAATAATTGGACAGTGTTGAGCGAATTATTTGTTTAGCAGAGTGATGGCATTTGGGAGAAAAAACTGTCCTTGTGTCTAGTTGTTCTGGTGTGCAGTGCTCTATAACATCGTTTTGAGGGTAGGAGTTGAAACAATTTATCTCTGGGATGTGAGGGGTCTGTAAATATTTTCACAGCCCTCTTTTTGACTCATGCAGTATAGAGATCCTCTATTGAAGGCAGGTTGGTAGTAATTGCTTTTTCTGCAGTTCTAATTACTTTCTGAAGTCTGTGTCTATCTTGTTGGGTTGCAGAACCAAACCAGACAGTTATAGAGGTGCAGATGACTGACTCAATCATAACTCTGTAGAACTGGATCAGCAGACAAAGTTACAGTCATACAGGGAGGGGATGGGTGATAAGGAGTGATGAGAAGATTCACAGTAATAGTAGTGCAGACTCCTCAGGATTGTCTTTGCCCGAGTTTCTTCCATTCCTGAATTGCCTTTCACTGTTTAATTTAACTCTGTTTTTAAAGCCTGGTGTGCATTTAAAAAGCCTTGTGTTCATTTAGACAGGTATGTCTTCCTTTTCCTGTAGGCCAGCGTGTCTCAACCTTGGTGACTTTGAAGATATGTGGACTGCAACTCCCAGAATTCTCCAGCCAGCAGAGGATAGCTCTCTGGGGAATTCTGGGATTTTAATACTGCTAAAGTTGAGAAACATTGCTGTAGGCTATTCCAAAGGGCAAATCCCACCTGTGAAAATGGTTTTGTTTCTCCTGGGATGATCTGATGGGGAGGGCGAACATTATGCCGGTCAGGATTCTGGTGACCAAGAGTGCAGAGAAGAGCAACAAAGATGATTAGGGGACTGGAGGCTAAAACCTTTGAAGAACTGGGTATTTGAAGAACTGGGTATTGGCAGGAAGTGGGTATTTCCCAGGGAACAAGGCTGGATGCACAGTATGCCCTCTGGCGATTGGCAGGCCAGAGTCTCATGGGGGGGGGTATCTTGCTCCTTTTTTGACTTGTGGACTTCAACTGCCAGAATTCCTGAATCAGCCATGCCAACTCTGGAATTCTGGAAATTGAAGTCCACAAACTATAAACGGGCCAAGGTTCCCCACCCCAGGTTTAAATAGAAGGATACATTTAGAATAAAGGTGTAAATGCTTCAGCTTACTGAACCAGAGGCTCAAACGTACTGACGGATACGGAGAAGGCAAAAGGCACAAATGGGACAGATTTGAACACCTCGAAAAAGGAGAAGTATGCTGTAAATTGGGAGAATCAAGGAAAACTATGCTATATTACTGCCAAAGCGACATTTACAAACACGTTGAGGTTTCTCTGTGCACACATTAGGACAGATTAAAAATAGCTTGGCTGAGCTCCGTGTTACATATATAGGTATGCAGGAAGGCAAAGATGTTAGTGTAAAACAGGCAGGAATTGCTGTAAAGGGAGAAGAGGAAATTCCTTCTGACTCTGACTTTTAAACTCTGTGGCAAATTGTGGTGGACTGACAATTGAAAAAAAAATGGGAGACGCAGGGAAGACGTCTGAGCAACTGCCAGCCCCGAGAGCCCTCGGGTAGCAGTATTTATTAAGAAAATGCAAATACAAAATCAAAACAATGACTTCAACATTAGCTCAGCAGCATTATCTAGCTAGGCCTCAGCGAAGGTGATAAAGTTCCCGTGAGAAAGCAAGGCACCAAAGGTCTCATGGAAATGGCTCGGCTAGGTACTGTGAACTCCCACGCACATTCCTGGTCTCTGAGCTTAGCAGACCATAACAGGATCAAACTCTCATCATAAAGACACTACTGCCCTCATGAGGAGCGTTTGTGATACCCCAGATCTTACAAAGCTGTACAAGAACTTGCAGAATATGATGGATATATTACCACATTCCCTCCTTTTTTATTTATTCAAAGATAGGGGGTGTTTCAGTGGCAAAATACACAGTTCCTCGCAAACTTGGTTTCGTATACACTTAAGGCTGAGGCACACATTTGAAATAGATTAGGAATACATTGAATACAGCAACATAACATAATAAGTGTAATAACAATTATTACAACTAATTGAAGCAATAAACGTAACCATGAGCTGTCAGGAAGCCAATCCCATAGCAAAGCCCAAAGTGACTTATTGAAGCCATCTTTTCCTGCTTCGTGTTCAGCTATGCGGTCTTCCATATCATGAACAGTTCTTGTAATGTTAGGCTCATAATTATGTATAAAAACACAACAATGTAAATGAATTAAAGCACAAACTCCTAACATTATATCTAAAGCATAAAGTAACTTGGCAATTTCAGACACTTCTTCATTTAACATCTTAATATTCTCAACAGTATCATAAAACATAGCAACAGTAAAATTATTTAAAATATGAATATCTCTATAGTTCATAGCTATTCAAAAGGTGGGTACATGCATACAAAGCTAACAATTAGTTACATTTAAACTCTTTGCTGCAATCCGAACGTCCTTGATGTAGGAATTTTCCTTCCATAAATTATCACCAAGGTCTCTAGTTTCTGAGATAATGGCTAGCTCTCCGCCCCGTATTAAGGTGGAGGCATAAGCGAATGGAAAAGAAGTTGTGTAAAGTAACTTAGGCAACTCCAATTGACACCAATATTGTCCATAGTCTGAAACAGAAACATTAAACAGGATCAGAGTTGTAGCACAGGCTGAAGATATAATATCCTTATCAGGTCCCGAGTAAAGAATGTCTTGATCCTTATGCCAGGACCAATATGCTGGAAAAATCAAAGGATGCCGCTGTTTGCAGATCAATTTAGTCCGATTCCCCAAAGGAACCTGCTGCATACAAGTTGGCAACCTCAGATAAGCAGTCATCTTTTCCCAGCTTTCACAGCGCCACGCCTGGACTGCCGGCATCAAGAGAATCAGGAACCACGGACCACTGAGAATCAGGAACCACAGAAATGCCATCCTGCTCCTCAGGAACCTCCTTCACTGGTGCCTGCGAAGGCGCCTGCGAATGATCAGGCCGGATACATCGACCAGGAACCCAACGAATTTGACCAAGATGTTCTACTGCTGCATAACCACGTCCCCACGTAATCAGCTCAGCAGGAACCCATGCCGGATCCGGAAGGAATCGCACCAACACTCGAGGCCTCACTGCATCTGTAGAAGGAGAAGAAAAATGCCTGCTGGCCGCACTCGCAGGGGGTTACCAGACAAATTTAAAAATTTAAAGTATATAAAGCTAGATTCAAATGATCTTGAATTGCCGGAAGCCCCAGGAGCTTCCCTCCTTTTTATTTAATTTAGCTAACATGTTCTTGAGCGTGCCATTATAACGCTCCACAATAGCCTGTCCTGTGGAATTGTATGGAATTCCAAATTTATGTTCCACGGACCACTGTTTGCAAAACTGATCAAAGACTGTGCTCCGATAAGCTGCACCATTGTCTGTTTTTAAAGTTTGAGGCGTACCAGCAACTGAAAATGTCTTAATGCAATGATTGATGACATGTTTAACCGCTTCACCTCTTTGAGGAGTAGCCATTAGAAATCCTGAATAAGTATCCACTGTCACATGTATATACTTCCAAGGTGCAAATGATGGATACTGAGTAACATCCATTTGCCAAATCATTGAAGGTTTCAACCCCAGGGGTTGACTCCCATAGGAATAGCTGTGCCTTGCTTTGAACAAGTTGGACATTGTTGAATTATGGCAGCAGCTTCTGCAGCAGTAAGTTTGAATTGGTGTGCCAACGCTTTAGCATTTTGATGAAAATAACTATGGCTGTCCCATGGCTGAACAGTGAGAACTGAAGTTACAGCACTGTCAGCTTTGGCATTACCTTGTGATAAAATTCCAGGCAAATTACTATGACTACGAATATGAGCAACAAAACACACATGCACACGCTGCTCCAAACATCCTTGCAATAACAAAAGCAATCTTAAAATATTGGGTGATATTCCAGGAGACAAATAAGAACCTGCTACAAAGGGTAACAAATTATATACATACAAAGAATCCACTATTAGATTAAAATCCTGATTTCTAAAATTTTGAAAAGCCAAAACTACAGCAGCAAGTTCTGCCTGCTGGGCAGACTTCTGCTCTGATGTCACTTTTGTATGCCAAATTCCAGATTTATCTTTCCAAACACAAGCACCAAAAAAAAAACAATTCCTCCATCAGTAAAGACTGTAGGAGCATCTGATATAGGCTGATTTAGGTCACACCCTGTCCCATTGATCTCTTATTTTGCTGACTTTGACCCCCTCCAGGAGCCCGACATTGCGCTTTAAAATGTCCAGGCTTCCCACAATTGAAACAATTTCCTTTTTAGCATTTCCTGCCTGCAGAGCCAGAGCTAAAGTCTCCATGTTAAAAGACTGACTCCCAACCTTCCTACATGCATTAATCAAATCTGCGATCTCTCTCTCCACTTGCTACAAGTGGATTCAAAATCTTTTTAAATCTGTGTTAGCTTGTTCTACTGCTAACTTCAAAAGCAATTCGTTCCGGCGAATTGATTATCAATTTGTCTTTCAATAGCCACTTTCAATCTGCTAATGAAATTTTCATAGGGTTCATTGTTCCCTTGTTTGATGTTAGTGAAAGTTTTCGCCACCTTCGCCGTCAGGAGAGCCCCATGGCTTGGAAAATTAATTGTGGGAGAAGAACGAACCCCTCCTCAGGCATTCCATCTCTCTGTTGTTCCACTGTTGTAAAATTACCAGCTCCGTAAAGCTGATCTGGGGTAACATTTGCTGTTCCCCTCTGAACTGCCAGCTGTCTCCATTTCTGATCTAACACCAAATATTGAGCTGGAGTTAAAATCATATTCAACAGAGCTCTCCAGTCAGCCGGAATCATTTTATTTCCATAGCCAACTGCTTCTAACAATGCCTGAGCATATGGCGATCTAACACCATATTCTTTTGCTGCTTGCTTAATTTCCTTTAAAACTCTGAGAGGTAAAGGCTTCCACACCCGCTGCGGATTTAATGCAGCGTCCACACCAATTTCTACTGGATTAAGTTGAATCTCTACTCCAAATTCCACCAAGTCATCTCCTGATAATTCCCCTCTATTTTTTGCTTCTTGAATAGCTGCAGTAACTGCATCTACTTGAACTCTTAAAGGCAAACTCTTATCTTCTGACAAAGTATTTTCAGCGCCTGACAGTCCTCTGGATTTATCTGAAGGTGCTGTCGGCGGCAATAAACGTACCGCATGGTAAGGCGGCAAACCTTCTTCGGGGGATGCTAGGAGCGGTTGTTCATGAGTAGTTAACGCATCCATAACCACCCTCCAGGTTAACAAAATTGAAGAAGGGGCACGAGGTTCCTCGTGCAAAAATTTCCCTATCTTTTTCCAGGACTCTACTTTAATACTACCTCCCTCTGGATATGACTGAATATGTTTCCAAACATACTGTAATAAGTCCTCAATTTCTTTCTTTCCTACGGCATGTCCAGTACTATGAACTCCAAAACCAAAACTATTCCCAGTGATCCCTCTCAATTCCCTGATGTGCTCTTTCTGAGCCTTCGAGAGATCTCCCCACATACTCACGAAAATAATCTATCTCCCTCCAGCGAAGAAGATGAGGGCCCAGTCGACGTCTGCGACGATGAGTATAGGATGCGGGAAACGTATAGCCTTCCAAGCTATCACATCGGGGTCACCACTTGTGGTGGTCTGGCACTTGAAATGAGACGCAGGGAAACGTCTGAGCAAATGCCAGCCCCGAGTAAACTCAGGTAGCAGTATTTATTTAAGAAAGAAATCAAAAGTACAGAATCAATAACAAATGACCTCAACCGAATGAGAATATGCAGCTGTGGAAAGTCCCATGAGAATATACAGGCACAAAAGGTCCCATGGGAATGGCTCGGCTGTGTACCATGAACTTTCACCTATATTCCTGGTCCTTTTAAGCTCGCAGATCAAACAGGATGAAACACCCATTGCAAATGCAATACTGCCCCACCAGGAGTGTTTGCAAACCCTAGATCTATGCGAAATAGCTGTACAAAGGATTTACAGAAAATGATGAATATATTACCACAAAGTCAGCCACAAATTTTTGTTGTTAAATGAGACGTTAAGTCAATTTTGCTCCACTTTGTAACCTTTCTTGCCTCAGTTGTTAAGTGAATCACCACAGTTCTTAAACTAGCAACATGTTTGTTAAGTGAATCTGGTTTCCCTTTGTGACCTTGTCGTAAGGTCACAAAAGGTGACCCTGATCCTGGGACACCACAATGGTCATAAATATGAGTCAGTTCCCAGGTGTCTGAATTTGGATCGCATGACCATGAGGATGCTGCAACGGTTGTAAGTGTGAAAAATGGAAATAAGTCACTTTTTTCAATGCCGTTGTAACTTCTGTCACTAAACAGATGGCTGTAAGTCGAGGCTGCCTGTACACTTTAGTTGTTTTTCTTCTGAAATTCATAGACCTTTAAATATTTCCTGCCTCAGGCCTTTGACATAGTTAAGTATATTAAATATTTCTTGGCTCAGAGGTTTTCTTCAGCTTCAGAGGGAGAAAATTATTGGGTCTCCCTTAGGGATCATCAGGGGGTCCTTTGGCTCCCCATTTATTAGGTGTAATATTGGAAAAAGCAGATTCTGTGGGGGTCCCCTTTTCTCTTTATTCTCCTCTTTTCTGGCAAGGGAGCCACCTCTAAGTTGTGTCGCTCTTCGACATGCCCCATCGACCCTTCAAATATAGGCAATCCTTGACTTACAATCACAACTCAGTCCAAAATTTCTGTTGCTAAGTGATACATTTGGTAAGTGAATTTTTGTGCCATTTGAGGATATTTCTTGCCAGGGTTGTTTGGTGAATAACCGTAGTTAAGTTAATAACACAGTCGTTCAGAAAATCTGGCTCCCCCATTTCTTGTCCGAAGGTCGCAAAAGACGATCCCATGACCCAGGGATACTACAGCCATCATAAATGTGAGTCAGTTGTCAAGCAACTGAATTTTGACCACGTGACCATGTTGATAGTGTCACTGACCTTCTTGAGTGGGAAAAAGCATCCTAAATCACTTTTTTTGATGCCCTTTGGAACTTTGAACTAAACAGACGGTTCTGAGTCTAGGACTGCTTGCAAAGGAGCAATGGAGTATTTGCTATTAAGGGACAATCCTGATTGTTTGTTGTTCTATGGAAATACGTTGTAAGTTGAGAACTCCCTGTCAGAATAAGCACATGCAGACAGACTCCCTTTCCTGACAACAGGACGAGTTTTGAAGGAGATCGGACACCCCTTTGCCTGTGATGGTACTACAGGGTTTCCAGCCTGAGTGGGGTTGGACTAGAAGACCTCCCAGGTCTTCTATTCTACTATTGACCTGACCCTTTCCTAAGAGGTCTGTAGGGGCGTGGATAAGCTCACCAAGGTGCCTACCGTCCTTGTCCTATTGTTTCTTTTATTTTTCTTATATATACCCATTTCATGTATTCATAATGATGTATATACTTATACCTATTATTTTGTAAGCGACTGACAAATCAAATAAATAAATAATAAAGGTCCCACTCAGCTCTGTTCTTCTGTAATTCCCTCCTAAATTTGCTGCTCCACATCCCCTTCCCTTCCCTCCTCCCATCCCTGGGCGTCGTCCCCTCCCTCTGCCTGCTGTTTCTCCGGCTGCCTGGGCCAAAGAAGCAACGGGGACTCGCTGCCCATCCCACTCAGGACCGGTGGAGGGGCTAAAGAAATATAATTTTAGTCCAGGGTGGGGAATGAGGGCCCCTTTATCACTGGCGGACTTCCACTCCCAGAGATCTGGAGCCAGCTGTGTCAGGAGTCCTAAAAGGGGCCATAGCTGAGCTTCCAAGGCAGGTAGGAGGATTCCACCCTCCTCCCCAGATGTGCCAATCTCCCAATAACAGAATATCACAATTGAAAGCATTAAAATAAAGCATTAACTACTGCAAATGTATCTCTTAGACGGAGACATCCATCCCTCCTCCTCGCCTCATCCTCAGGGTCTCCTTCCCCCTCAGCCTCATCCTCAGCCTCATCCTCAGGGGTCTCCTCCCTCCCTCCTCAGCCTCATCCCTCAGGGGTCCCTCCCCTCCCTCCCTCAGCCTCATCCCACAGGGGTCTCCCCTTCCTCCCCCTCCGCCCTCCCTCCTCCTCAGCCTCATCCCTCAGGTGTCTGCCTCGTTCCTCTCCTCAGTCGCTCTCTCGCTCCTCCACCAGCCCAGGAAGAAACTGCTTCAAAGAACCGGCAGGGTGGCTTTTCCTGTCGGCGCAGCTCCTCCGAGCGCCCGTTCACCCCCACCCCGCCGCCCGCAGTTCAATCCAGTGCTCAATCTGCCTGCCTGCCTGCCTTCGTTTCTGGTTGTTTCGGAGCAGCTTCGGCTGAGTAAAAGAGGCGAATAGTTATTATTCTCAGCCAAAGCTACTCCGAAACAACCAGAAACGAAGGCAGGCAGGCAGAACGGAGCACTGGATTGAACTGCGGGCGGCGGGGTGGGGGTGAACGGGCGCTTCGGAGGAGCTGCGCCGACAGGAAAAGCCACCCTGCCGGCTTCTTTGAAGCAGTTTCTTCCTGGGCTGGTGGAGGAGCGAGAGAGCGACTGAGAGAGGAACGAGGCGGGAGGAAACCGAAGCCGCTGAGCCGGAGAGCAGGACGGGCTTTGGTTGCTTCCTCCCTCCCCTTCTTTCATTTGTGTCCTTGATCCCTGATCCCAGCAGCATTCACCGAAGGCGAAGAAAGCCGCCATTTTTATTTTATTTTTATTTTCTTTGCGGTCGGTACCGTCCGCGGCCCGGTGGTTGGGGACCCTGCTGCAGAACACGGAGGAGAAAAAGGCGGGAAAAAAGGGAAACGCCCCCTTTCTACTTACAGCAACCAATCATAGTGTAAGGTTGCACCCCGTATAATCAGTTACAATTGTGTTCCGGCCTATTGTAGACTTTACTGTTCCAGCTACTAAATTTAATATTCTGCATGCTCGTTTGCCCTGCTTGGAAGCTGTGGAGGCTTTTCATTAAGAAGAAGACTCGCATATAATCCTCTGAATTATTCATTGTTAGGAATGTTCATGGAATACGTTGTGTTTTTCCCCCTCCCGTCAGAATAAGCGCCTGCAGAAAGACTTCCCTTTTCCTGACAACAGTTTTGAAGGAGGAGATTGGACAACCCTTTGCCTGGGATGGTACTACAGGGTTTCCAGCCTGAGCAGGGGGTTGGACTAGAAGACCTCCAAGGTCCCATCCCAGCCCTGTTATTCTGTAATTCCCTCCTAGCTTTGCTGCTCCGCATCCCCCTCCCATCCCTCCTCCCGTCCCTGGGTGTCGTCCCCTCCCTCACCACCAACGCCCGTTTCTCTGACCGCCTCAGGAGAAGCAGCCCTGCCCAGCTGACCCTTTCCCCGGGGCAGAAGGCGGACGGGCAGGCAGGGGAAGTCCCGAGTGGGCGGCGCTTCGGCCCTTTCGAGAATGGAAGGAGCTGGACGGGGAGTGGAGGAAGTGTAAACGTTTCCTGCTTGGGCTCTGCGAAGTCCTGGCCGGGGCTCTCCCGAGAAGGGGGATCCACGGGCGGGGGCAGGGAGGGAGGGAGCGTGGCCGGCGGGGCTGCGAGGAAAGCGGATCGTGGATCTGTTCCTCCGCGCATCTTTTGGGGAGCAGAGTCGGGAGAGGAAAAGAGCCGCCTGTTTCCTTTTGAGCGCCACGTAAGAACCTCTCTCCCTCCTTCCTCCCCTTTTCCCACCTGGGGAAATGCCCGGACAGGTGAGCCTTCCAGGCAGCGTCTGGGGTCGCCCCAAGATCGCTCCTGCCGGCCCCACTTCCTCCTGGGGGGAGATGATTCTGCCGGCCCTTCCCGATCGTTTCCCGGCACTTTCTCTTCCCCTCTGGGGCTGTTTCAGGTCCGGAAGGCTCCGGGTTGAATGGCTGCTAAAGCGGCCGGAGGGAAAGGGGGCGATCCCTCCCAGGAGCTGCTGTTTCGGGGAGGGGGTTGCTCTGGACGAGCCCCCTCCGGAGAGAGCATCGCGCAAAGGCTCCTTCCGATGCCCTTTCATCCTCAGGATGGATTTTGCCTGAGTTTCTTTCCTCCCTGAATTCCTTTTCACTGTTTCATTTAACGGTGTTTTTAAAGCCTTGTGTGCATTTAAAGAGGTATCGCCCTTTCCCTGTGGGCCATTGTTTCTCAACCGTGGCAACTCGATGACATCTTCCTGAGTCAACCTGTGTCCGGAGTTCTGGGAGTTGAAGTCCACCAGGCCTAAAAGGGGCCACACTTCCCCACTTCTGCACTAGGCTATTCCAAAGTTACCTAAGTTTCCCAGCTGGGAAAAAGAGTTATTTTCATCTTCCCTGATTCTCTGATAAGGGAGGGTGGACATCTAGATTCTTCCACTGAAAGGGCTGAAAGAAAGGAAATCTGTCCTGAGTGTAGGGAAGGGTGACAGAGAAAAACCACAACAGTCTTGCTAAACGTCCTTATTGGTGCAGGTTGTCAGCATGGCTATTTTGGATCCTTAGTGTATCTCCTGTCAACCAACCAGCTGTCTTTCCTGCTTAAATTACCCTCAAAATGATGCTACAGAGCACTGCACAACAGAACAAGTAGACACAAGGACAGTTTTTTCCCCAAACACCACCACTCTGCTAAGCAAATAATTCCCTCAACACTGTCCAACTATTTACTAATCTGCATTACTATTAATCTTCTCATCCTTCCTTTCACCATTCTCCTCCCACTTATGAATATATGAATATAACTTTGTTGCTTGTATACTTACGATGTTTATTGACTGTTTACTAGTATGATTTGATAGTCCCTAGCTTATTATTATGTTTCCTAGTATGTCATTGCTTATTTGTATCCTATGACTACTGCTAAGTATTATACTTATGATTCTTGAAATATGTGTATTTTCTTTTTATGAACACAGACAGCATATGCACCAAAACAAATTCCTTGTATGTCCAATTACACTTGGCCAATAAAGCATTCTATTCTATTCTATTCTAAATTCTGTTCTATTCTATTCTATTCTATTCTATTCTATTCTTAAGTAACTTCAATATAAAAGTGTGCTGAAGAAATAATTCAAGGTCTTTCCTAGCCTTATGAGAGAACTCAGCTTTTTCCAAACCTGAATACAGGTATAGTTGATTTACCAGCACACTTAGGACCAACATTTCTGATACTAAGCCAGGCAGTTGTTAAGTGAGTTTTCCCCCCTTTTACGACCTTGCTTGCCCCAGTTGTTACATGAACCTCTGCAGTTGTTGAGTTACCAACAGCTGTTGAGGTAGCGATGGTGACGACAATCTGGCTTTTCTATTGACTTTGCCAGATGGTGGCAACAGGGGATCACAGGATGCTGTAACCATCAAAAATAGGAGTCAGTAGCCAAGCACCAGAATTTTGATGGTGTGAGTGTGGGGATTCTGCAATAGCTGTGTGAAAAGCAGACATGAGTCACTTTTTCAGCATCGTTGTAACTTCAAAATGGTCACTAAATGAAAAGTTGTAATTTGAGGACTACCAGTATATGTGTGACTCAGAGAGAATTGGACTCTGCCTCTTTTGTTGGTGCCAAGCCAGACCAAGTACTCCTGATTTACAACTAGTAGTCCTTTAATGCACACATTCATGGCTGAGATAATCTGCCTCTGAATCCAATCCCTGGTCCGTCCACACCTTTCAGTTTTCCTCTCACCCAGAATGAGCTTCTGTGTGTTGTTGCTGTGGCTGCAAAGGACTCACTTAAAGGGGTTCCCTGGTTAGCCAAGAAATAGGCTAAAATCAGCCTTTTGCACTGGAGGCTCAAGAATATCCTTAGGATGTTTGATAGCCAATTATTCCTTTGCTGTTTGTTCCCCTCTCCTAGACCCCCTCGTGGCCATGGCTTCATCTCCCGGAACCCCAGTTCTTTGTAATGGAGGATCAACAGCGGCTGAGCTTCCAACGCAGGTAGGAGGATTCTCCCCTCCCCTCCCCAGGTGTGCCAATCTCCCAATAGCAGAATATCACAATTGGAAGGGATCTTGGAGATCTTCTAGTCCATCCCCCCGATTCAAGCAGGAGACCCTATACCCTTTCAGACAAGTGGCTGTCCAGTCTCTCCTTAAAAACCTCCAGCCCACAATTTCTGAAGGCAAACCCTTCCATTAGTTAATTGTTCTCACTGTCAGGAAGTTTCTCCTTAATTCCAGGTTGCCTTTCTCCACGATTAGATTCCATCCACGGTTTCTTCTCCTGCCTTCTGGTGCTTTTGAAAATAAGTTGAGCCCCCTCTTGTTTAGGGCAGCCCCAGAAATATTGGAACACTACTATTGTGTCTCCCCTGATCCTTCTTTTCTCTAGACTGGCCATATCCAGTTTTTCATATATTTTGTCTACAGGCCTTTAATTATCTTAGCTGCTCTTCTGTGCTTCCAAACTCTGAACATCTTTTTTGTAATGTGGTGACCAAAAGTGAATGCAGTATTCCAGGTGTGGCCTTACTAAGATTTTATAAAGTAGGACTACTACTAAGCCCAAGGTGAAAAGAAAAGTCCAGGCTTGACTTTTGCACAGAAATTAAATGTTGAACTCCACTTCCCTTGATTCAGCATGATTCAACGGGTCACCACAGTGGGTAAAATTGGTGTTGGGTTTGGCCAACTTACCCAAAGTCTAGCTCATCAGCGGAAAGCAAAGTAATTTGGGGTTGCTGCTCCTGTGGAATCAACCAAACCAATAAAACATTAACTAGATGTATCTCTAGCCAGAGGCACTTCGTTTCTGTAAAAGTTCTCCAGAAGAGATGTCTGTCAAGGAATTGCAAGCAGCTGTCAAGATGAAGTCAGAGACACATAATCTGGATTTGTAGTTCTTTATGTAAATATCAATAGATTTAACATGCAAATTTACAGCAATCTTTGTCATCATCCACAAAAGAAAGAAGGTAAGATAGGAAAACAGGAACATCCTGAGGTAAATCTAAACCACCATGCAGAACACAGAAAGGGAAAAAGGAGGGAAAAGGGGGGAAATGCCCCTTTCTACTTATAGCAACCAATCGTAGTGTACATTCCATCCTGCATAAGTCAGCACTCTCTAACGAATCAGTTACAATTGTGTTCTGGCCAATTGTAGACTTTACTGTTCCAGCTACTATATTCAATATCCTACATGCCCGTTGGCCCTACCTGGAAACTGTGGAGGTTTTTAATTAAGAAGAAGACTCGCATGTAATCCATTGAAGTGTTCATTGTTAGGAATATTCATGAAATACATTGTGTTTTTTCCCTTGCCTGTGTCAGGATTTGGTATCATTTGAGGATGTAGCTGTGTTTTTCTCCATGGAGGAGTGGGCCCTGCTGGACTCTGAGCAAAAAGCCCTGTACCAGGAGGTCATGCTGGAAAACAAGAGGAACGTGGCCTCATTAGGTGAGAGATACTGTTAAGATACTGACATTTAGTAGCCAAAGGTCAAATCTTATATTAACTTAATGTGGAATTTGTTGTCTAGTTTGGAAATAAACAATCACCAGCCAAAACTTCCAAGAGAAAACAATGGTAATTTTATTCTCTTTGCAAGGTGGGCAAACTACACACACGCAGGTACACTGTATACACCCTAACCATCAATACATTTGCCTTATATTCTAACCAAATTACCTCCCACCTCTTCTTCATCGGCTTAGTAATAATGATGTCACAACCTATCCAAAGTGTCTAAATACGTTATCTCCACCCTTGATTACATCTCCCATGACTCTAATTCTATCTCCCCCTGCCCTTATTTACGAATTTCCTTTTATGGTCCTAGTTCCCAGGGGTTGTCTCTAGAGTAACTCTCAACCGAGTTCATGAGATTAGAAACATATGCAATGTATTTTATTCACAAGCCAGCATGTCTTTTTACAATTCTGTAAAAAAAAATTAAACACAACTTTGTTTCCCACATTAATACCAACACAGCACAATGTTTGGAACAAATGGGAGTTTGGAAGAAGTTTGATACTATTCATATAGAGCAATGGTGCTTGATCCCTTTTGCACTAAAATTTGTGTTAACTTTTTTTATTGTTGCAACCAGGTGACGGATGGGAGATGGAGGATTTGGGCCAAGAGGCAGCAGCACCTTTGCCAAAAGACAAAAAGGAAGTTGTAGGAAAGATGTATGGAAAGCCAAGTTGTGAGCTAAGCCAGTTAACGGGGGAGCTGGAGAATTGCTCTGATCTACCTTGTCCAGATACCGATGTCTTATTGGAAGCAGATGATTGCCATGAAAAGGAAGTG
The DNA here is from genome assembly GCF_049901715.1 of Pseudonaja textilis. Taxonomy (NCBI): domain Eukaryota; kingdom Metazoa; phylum Chordata; class Lepidosauria; order Squamata; family Elapidae; genus Pseudonaja; species Pseudonaja textilis. Next base: position 7,743,012 of record NC_141991.1, read on the forward strand.
TGTTCAAGGTGTGGGAAAACACTCTGTGATGAATCTGGAAGATGTGACTGTTGCCAAAGCCCTGCTGGAGAGAAACAAGATGAAAGCAGGCAACACCCCAGAAGGAGCCTTCCTCCTCCTTTACATGAAAGAGTAGAAGAAGGAGGGAAAGCATACAAATATACAGAGTGTGCAGAAAGCTTCGATACAAGCCGCTGTCTTCCTTCACATAAAAAGATTCACAAAGCAGAGGATCCACACATATGTCTGGATTGTGGAAGAACCTTCAGGCAGAAAAAACATCTTAATTCACACAAGAGGGTCCACAAAGAGAAGGAGCAGCATCAAGGCTTCCCCTGTGGAAAGACCGTCGGAAGCAGCGCCTCCCTTACTTCCCATCAAAGCCTCCACAGACAGGAAAGGTTGCACCGACGCAGGGAGGGTAGAATGAGGTTTACTCAAAGCAAGGAACCGAATTCCCGGAAAAAAAGACCCACTGGGAAGAAATCATGTAAATGCCTGGAATGTGGGAAGAGCTTCCGCTCTGCAAGTGACCTCACTTGCCATAATAGGATCCATACAGGGGAAAAGCCATATCATTGCGCCGTGTGTGGAAAAAGCTTTGCACAAAAGGGCAATTTCAATTCACATAAGAGGATCCACACTGGAGAGAAGCCGTATAAATGCACAGAGTGTGGAAAATGCTTCAGTGCCCCAGGTACTCTTACTTCCCATAAGAGGATCCACACAGGGGAGAAACCCTATGAATGCCTGGAGTGCGGAAAAAGCTTTAGCAGAAGTGGTGCTCTAACCTTACATAATAGGATGCATAAAGGGGAGAAACCTTATCAATGCCTGCAGTGCGGAAAAAGCTTCAATCAAAAAGTTCATCTTAAATCACACGAGAGGATCCACACGGGAGAAGAACCATTTGAATGCAGGGAGTGTGGAAAGACCTTCCATTGTTCTTCAACCCTTACATCCCATCATAGAATCCACACAGGGGAGAAGCCCTTTCAATGCCTGCAGTGTGGAAAGCACTTTTCCACTTCTGGTGGCCTTCATGTCCATGAACGCAGCCACATAGGGGAGAAACCGTACAAATGCTTGGAGTGTGGAAAGAGCTTCCGTAAATGCGATCATCTAACGTCACACAGAAGAATCCACAGTGGAGAGAAACCATATCAATGCACCAGGTGTGGGAAGTGCTTCAGTAAAAAAAGTAACCTTAATACCCATAAAAGAATCCACACAGGCGAAAAGCCCTATAAGTGCACCGAGTGTGACAAATGCTTCACCAATTCATGGGGCCTCACTTGCCACAAAAGGCTCCATTCTGGGGAGGAACCATATAAATGCTTGGAGTGTGGAAAAACCTTTAGCAACACCTCTTCTCTAACCATACATATAAGGATGCATACTGGGGAAAAGCCTTATAAATGCCTGGAGTGTGGAAAGAGCTTCAGTGATAAAGGTCCTCTTAAGTCACACGAGAGGATCCACACGGGAGAAAAACCATTTCAATGCATGGAGTGTGGAAAGAGCTTCCGTCGCTCTGAATCCCTTACTGACCATCACAGAATCCACACAGGAGAGAAACCATACAAATGCCTGGAGTGTGGAAAGAGCTTCAGGAAAAAAGATCATCTGAAGTCACATGAGAGGATCCACACGGGAGAAAAACCATTTAAATGCATGGAGTGTGGAAAGAGCTTCAGGAAAAAAGGTCATCTGAAGTCACATGAGAGGATCCACACAGGAGAAAAACCCTTTCAATGCATGGAGTGTGGAAAGAGCTTCCGTGAAAAAAGTAGCTATATCGGACATAGCAGAATCCACATGGGGGAGAAACCCTTTCAGTGCCTGCAATGTGGAAAGTGCTTTTCTCGTTCTGATAGCTTTCGTGCCCACAAACGGACCCACACAGGGGAGAAACCGTAGAAATGCCTGGAGTGTGGAAAGAGCTTCTGTACATCCAGCATCTTAACTTCCCAACTAGTATGCCCAGAGGAGGGAAACCAAACCAATGCACCGAGCGTGGGAAGTGCTTCAGTCAAAAAAGTCATCTGAATACCCATAAAAGAATCCACACAGGCGAAAAGCCCTATAAGTGCACCGAGTGTGACAAAGGTTTCACCCATTCGTGGGGCCTCACTTGCCACAAAAGGCTCCATACTGGGGAGAAACCATATGAATGCCGCATGTGTGGAAAGAGCTTCAGTGCAAAAAAAAAGCTGTGATGTACATAGCAGAATCCACACGGGGAGAAACCCCATGAATGCTTGGAGTATGGAAAAAGTTTCAGCAGAAGCAGCAATTTAGGCTTACATAATAGGATCCATACAGGGGAAGAGCCATATCACTGCAAGATGTGCAGAAAGAGCTTCACAGAAAAAGGCAATTTCAACTTACATAAGAGGATCCACACCGGAGAGAAGCCGTATAAATGTGCAGAGTGTGGAAAATGCTTCAGGATCTCCGATGCCCTTAACTTCCCATAAGAGGATTCACTGTGGTGGTCTGGCACTTGAAATGAGATGCAGGGAAACGTCTGAGCAAATGCCAGCCCCGAGCGAACTCAGGTAGCATTTAAGAAAGAAATCGAAAGTACAGAATCAAAAACAATGACCTCAACAGGATGAGAACATACAGGCAGGGAAAGTCCCATGAGAATATACAGGCACGGAAAGTCCCATGGGAACGTCTCTGCTGTGTACCTTGAACTTTCACCTATTTTCCTGGTCCCTCTAAGCCCGCAGATCAAACAGGATAAAACACCCATTGCAAAGGCACTACTGCCCCCACCAGGAGTGTCTGCAAATCCCTAGATCTATGCGAAATGACTGTACAAAGGACTTACAGAAAATGATTAATAAAATATATTACCACATTCCCTCCTTTTTTATTTATTCAAAGATGGGGGGTGTTTTAGTGGCATAGTACACAGTTCCCTCGCGACCTGGTCCCATACGCTGAAAGGCTGAGGTGCATATTTGAAATATATTAGGAATACATTGAATACAGCAACATAACATAATAAGTATAACAACAATTATCACAACTAATTGAAGCAATAAACGTAACCATGAGCTGTCAGGAAGCCAATCCCATAGCAAAGCCCAAAGTGACTTATTGAAGCCATCTTTTCCTGCTTCGTGTTCAGCTATAAGGTCTTCCATATCATGAACAGTTCTTGTAATGTTGGGCTCATAATTATGTATAAAAACACAACAATGTGAATGAATTAAGGCACAAACTCCTCCTTTAGCAGCTAACATTATGTCTAAAGCATAACGATTTTGTAAAGTAACTTGGCGAATTTCAGACACTTCTTCATTCAACATCTTAATGCTTCTAATAGTATTATTAAACATAGCAACAGTAAAATTATTTAAAATATGAATATCTCTATAGTTCATAGCTATTCCCAAAGGTGGGATTGCTGCCCTAGAAATCTGAGTCCACAAATTACCACCCACAGTCAGGCCAGAATCAACTTCTCGGCGATTACGAATACGCATCCCAATCGGTAAACCCTCCAATTTATAGATGACAGGAATTACAAAACCTATAGTACATACTCCAGACCAATTCTTTGGCCACTGTTAATAGGCAGCGTCCCCACATAACAACCATAACCCATCCGGAAGGGGAAAGTATTTTAAATGCTGATGATAGGTATTGTCAGAGGCTTGACTTTCCCACTTCCACATTAGCCACATCCAATTACAGAGAACATATGCCCTGCTACTAATGTCAGACCTCTTAGTGACTGTTTGATTTATACAACAGTCATGGGAAACTTTCAAAGCCTGGGATAACGTAGAAGATATCCGATTTATGCAGCTGTTCTGACTAATATTGCTTTTTACACATTTCATATATCCTCCTTCCAAAGGAATCACCTTCTTGCAGAGTGTAGTATTTCCCAGCAAAATAGATTGAGTCCCTACAGGGGGACGGTAATAACAAACCAAGGCTTTGGTAGTGAAAGTTACCTTTGTTGTGAATAATGTTTGATCCCACCTTTCGGGGTCTGGGCCCCAGTCAATCCAGTGACTAAAGTTATTATAAGTATTTAAATTAGTACTGGTTCGCTCATTCAAAGGAACACCATGTAGCAAAACTCCACCTTTCCCAGACCCAGGTACATGCATACAAAGCCAACAATTAGTAACATTTAAACCCTTAGCCGCAATCCGAACATCCTTGATATAGGAATTTTCTTTCCATAAATTATCACCAAGGTCTCTAATTTCTGAGATAATAGCAGCTCTTCGCCTCCGTATTAGAGTCCGTGGAGGCATAAGACAAATGGAAAGAGAGTCTGTATAAGGTAACTTAGGCAACTCCAATTGACACCGATATTGTCCATAGCCTGAAACAGAAACATTAAACAGAATCAGAGTTGTTGCACAGGCTGAAGATATAATATCCTTATCAGGTCCTGGGTAAAGAATGTCTTGATCCTTATGCCAGGACCAATATGCTGGAAAAATCAAAGGATGCCGCTGTTTGCAGATCAATTTAGTCCGGTTCCCCAGAGGAACCTGCTGCATACAAGTCGGTAACCTCAGATAAGCAGTCATCTTTTCCCAGCCTTCACAGCGCCGCGCCTGGACTGCCAGCATCAAGAGAATCAGGAACCACAGAAACGTTATCCTGAGAATCAGGAACCACAGGAACGCCATCCTGCTCCTCCGAAACCTCCTTCACCGGTGCCTGCGAATGATCAGGCCGAACGCACCGACCAGGAACCCAACGAATTTGACCAAGATGTTCGACTGCTGCATAACCACGTCCCCACGTAATCAGCTCAGCAGGAACCCATGCCGGACTGTGATGGACTGGCAATTGAAAAATGATGGGAGACGCAGGGAAAACGTCTGAGCAACTGCCAGCCCCGAGAGCCCTCGAGTAGCAGTATTTATTAAGAAAATGCAAATACAAAATCAAAACAATGACTTCAACATTAGCTCAGCAACATTATCTAGCTAGGCCTCGGCGAAGGTGATAAAGTTCCCGTGAGAAAGCAGGGCACCAAAGGTCTCATGGGAATGGCTCGGATAGGTACTGTGAACTCCCACACAGATTCCTGGTCTCTGAGCTTTAGCAGATCATAACAGGATCAAACTCTCATCATAAAGACACTACTGCCCTCATGAGGAGCGCTTTGTGATACCCCCAGATCTTACAAAGCTGTACAAGAACTTGCAGAATATGATGGATATATTACCACATTCCCTCCTTTTTTATTTATTCAAAGATAGGGGTGTTTCAGTGGCAAAATACACAGTTCCTCGCAAACTTGGTTTCGTACACTTAAGGCTGAGGCACACATTTGAAATAGATTAGGAATACATTGAATACAGCAACATAACATAATAAGTGTAATAACAATTATTACAACTAATTGAAACAATAAATGTAACCATGAGCTGTCAGGAAGCCAATCCCATAGCAAAGCCCAAAGTGACTTATTGAAGCCATCTTTTCCTGCTTCGTGTTCGCTATGCGGTCTTCCATATCATGAACAGTTCTTGTAATGTTAGGCTCATAATTATGTATAAAAACACAACAATGTAAATGAATTAAAGCACAAACTCCTAACATTATATCTAAAGCATAAAGTAACTTGGCGAATTTCAGACACTTCTTCATTTAACATCTTAATATTCTCAACAGTATCATAAAACATAGCAACAGTAAAATTATTTAAAATATGAATATCTCTATAGTTCATAGCTATTCCAAAAGGTGGGTACATGCATACAAAGCTAACAATTAGTTACATTTAAACTCTTTGCTGCAATCCGAACGTCCTTGATGTAGGAATTTTCCTTCCATAAATTATCACCAAGGTCTCTAGTTTCTGAGATAATGGCAGCTCTCCGCCTCCGCATTAGAGTCCGTGGAGGCATAAGACGAATGGAAAAAGAAGTTGTGTAAAGTAACTTAGGCAACTCCAATTGACACCAATATTGTCCATAGTCTGAAACAGAAACATTTAAAAGAATCAGAGTTGTAGCACAGGCTGAAGATATAATATCCTTATCAGGTCCCGAGTAAAGAATGTCTTGACCCTTATGCCAGGACCAATATGCTGGAAAAATCAAAAGATGCCGCTGTTTGCAGATTAATTTAATCCGATTCCCAAAGGAACCTGCTGCATACAAGTTGATAACCTCAGATAAGCAGTCATCTTTTCCCAGCTTTCACAGCGCCACGCCTGGACTGCCGGCATCAAGAGAATCAGGAACCACGGAAACGCCATCCTGAGAATCAGGAACCTCAGGAACGGAATCAGGAACCACAGGAACGCCATCCTGAGAATCAGAACATCCCTCACTGGCACCCGCGAAGGCGCCAGAATGATCAGGCCGGATACATCGACCAGGAACCCAACGAATTTGACCAAGATGTTCTACTGCTGCATAACCACGTCCCACGTAATCAGCTCAGCGGGAACCCATGCCGGATCCGGAAGGAATCGCACCAACACTCGAGGCCTCACTGCATCTGTAGAAGGGGAAGAAAATGCCTGCTGGCCGCGCCGCAGGGGGTTACCAGACAAATTTAAAAATTTAAAGTATACAAAGCAAGATTTAAATGATCTTGAATTGCCGGAAGCCCCAGGAGCTTCCCTCCTTTTTTATTTAATTTAGCTAACATGTTCTTGAGCGTGCCATTATAACGCTCCACAATAGCTTGTCCTGTGGAATTGTATGGAATTCCAAATTTATGTTCCACGGACCACTGTTTGCAAAACTGATCAAAGACTGTGTCTCGATAAGCCGCACCATTGTCTGTTTTTAAAGTTTGAGGCGTACCAGCAACTGAAAATGTCTTAATGCAATGATTGATGACATGTTTAACCGCTTCACCTCTTTGAGGAGTAGCCATTAGAAATCCTGAATAAGTATCCACAGTCACATGTATATACTTCCAAGGTGCAAATGATGGATACTGAGTAACATCCATTTGCCAAATCATTGAGGGTTTCAACCCCTGGGGTTGACTCCCATAGGAATAGCTGTGCCTTGCTTTGAACAAGTTGGACATTGTTGAATTATGGCAGCAGCTTCTGCAGCAGTAAGCTTGAATTGATGTGCCAACGCTTTAGCATTTTGATGAAAATAACTATGGCTGTCCCATGGCTGGACAGTGAGAACTGAAGTTACAGCACTGTCAGCTTTGGCATTGCCTTGTGATAAAATTCCAGGTAAATTACTATGACTACGGATATGAGCAATAAAACACACATTCATACGCTGCTCCAAACATTCTTGCAACAACAAAAGCAAACGTAGAATATTAGGTGATATTCCAGGAGACAAATAAGAACCTGCTACAAAGGGTAACAAATTATATACATACAAAGAATCCACTATTAGATTAAAATCCTGATTTTGAAAATTTTGAAAAGCCAAAACCACAGCAGCAAGTTCTGCCTGTTGGGCAGACTTCTGCTCTGATGTCACTTTTGTATGCCAAATTCCAGATTTATCTTTCCAAACACAAGCACCAAAAACTTTCCCTCCATCAGTAAAAACTGTAGGAGCATCTGATATGCCCAATGGTATCCTTTCTTACATTTTGGGCACACTGATTTAGGTCGAACACCCTGTCCCATTAATCTCTTTTTTTGCTGACTTTGACCCCCTCCAGGAGCCCGACATTGCACTTTAAAATGTCCAGGCTTCCCACAATTGAAACAATTTCCCTTTTGAGCATTTCCTGCTTGCAGAGCCAGAGCTAAAGTCTCCATGTTAAAAGACTGACTCCCAACCTTCCTACATGCATTATTCAAATCTGCGATCTCTCACTCTCCACTTGCTACAAGTGGATTTAAGATCTTCTTGCAATCTGTGTTAGCTTGTTCTACTGCTAACTTCAAAAGCAATTCGTTCTGGGCGAATTGATTATCAATTTGTCTTTCAATAGCCAATTTCAATCTGCTAATGAAATTTTCATAGGGTTCATTGTTCCCTTGTGTAATGTTAGTGAAGGTCTTCTCACCACCTTCGCCGTCAGGGAGAGCCCCTACGGCTTGAAAAATTAACTGTGGGAGAAGAATGAACCCCTCCTCAGGCATTCCATCTCTCTGTTGTTCCACTGTTGTATAATTACCAGCTCCGTAAAGCTGATCTGGGGTAACATTTGCTGTTCCCCTCTGAACTGCCAGCTGTCTCCATTTCTGATCTAACACCAAATATTGAGCTGGAGTTAAAATCATATTCAACAGAGCTTTTCAGTCAGCCGGAATCATTTAATTTCCATAACCAACTGCTTCTAACAACGCCTGAGTATATGGCGATCTAACACCATATTCTTTTGCTGCCTGCTTAACTTCCTTTAAAACTCTAAGAGATAGAGGCTTCCACTCCCTCCCGCTCATCCCTCAGGTGTCTCCCTCCCTCCCTCCCTCAGCCTCATCCCTCAGGTGTCTCCCTCCCTCAGCCTGATCCCTCAGGTGTCTCCTCCCTCCTCCCTCAGCCTCATCCCTCAGGTGTCTCCCTCCCTCAGCCTGATCCTCAGGTGTCCCCTCCCTCCCTCCCTCAGCCTCATCCCTCAGGTGTCTCCCTCCCTCCCTCCTCAGCCTCATCCCTCAGGTGCCTCCTCCCTCCCTCCCTCAGCCTCATCCCTCAGGTGTCCCCCTCCCTCCCTCCCTCAGCCTCATCCCTCAGGTGTCCCCCTCCCTCCCTCCCTCCGCCTCATCCCTCAGGGGTCTCCCTTCCTCCCTCCTCAGCCTCATCCCTCAGGGGTCTCCCTTCCTCCCTCCGCCTCATCCCTCAGGTGTCTGCCTCGTTCCTCTCTCAGTCGCTCTCTCGCTCCTCCACCAGCCCAGGAAGAAACTGCTTCAAAGAAGCCGGCAGGGTGGCTTTTCCTGTCGGCGCAGCTCCTCCGAAGCGCCCGTTCACCCCCACCCCGCCGCCCGCGGTTCAATCCAGTGCTCCGTTCTGCCTGCCTGCCTTCGTTTCTGGTTGTTTCGGAGTAGCTTTGGCTGAGAATAATAACTATTCGCCTCTTTTACTCAGCCGAAGCTGCTCCGAAACAACCAGAAACGAAGGCAGGCAGGCAGGCAGATTGGAGCACTGGATTGAACTGCGGGCGGCGGGGTGGGGGTGAACGGGCGCTTCGGAGGAGCTGCGCCGACAGGAAAAGCCACCCTGCCGGCTTCTTTGAAGCAGTTTCTTCCTGGGCTGGTGGAGGAGCGAGAGAGCGACTGAGAGAGGAACGAGGCAGACACCTGAGGGATGAGGCTGAGGGAGGAAGGGAGACCCCTGAGGGATGAGGCTGAGGGAGGGAGACCCCTGAGGGATGAGGCGGAGGGAGGGAGGGATGGAGGGAGACCCCTGAGGGATGAGGCTGAGGGAGGGAGACACCTGAGGGATAAGGCTGAGGGAGGGAGGGAGACCCCTGAGGGATGAGGCTGAGGGAGGGAGGAGGGAGACCCCTGAGGGATGAGGCTGAGGGAGGGAGACCCCTGAGGGATGAGGCTGAGGGAGGGAGGGATGGAGGGAGACCCCTGAGGGATGAGGCTGAGGGAGGGAGGGATGGAGGGAGACCCCTGAGGGATGAGGCTGAGGGAGGGAGGGAGGGAGGGAGACCCCTGAGGGATGAGGCTGAGGGAGGGAGGGAGGGAGACACCTGAGGGATGAGGCTGAGGGAGGAAGGGAGACCCCTGAGGGATGAGGCTGAGGGAGGGAGGGAGGGAGGGAGACCCCTGAGGGATGAGGCTGAGGGAGGGAGGGAGGGAGGGAGACCCCTGAGGGATGAGGCTGAGGGAGGGAGGGAGACCCCTGAGGGATGAGGCTGAGGGAGGGAGGGAGGGAGACACCTGAGGGAGGCAGGGCTGAGAGGCGGGGCTTCTCAGCCATCCTCAGGGACTTGTCCTGAGCCTCCCTGAACTTGGTGGTTTGCTGGCAGACGTTTTATTACCCGACTAGGTAACAACATCAGATATTATCTAGTCAGGTAATGAAGCTTCTGCAAGCAAACCACCAAACTCGGACTCCCCCCTCCCCCACTCGTTGAAAAAGTATTTCTGCATGAAACTGGTCCCTGGTACAAAAAAGGTTGGGGACCACTGTTCTGCAGGATGCTCTAGGTTTACCTCAGGATGTTCCTCTGTTTTCCTGACTATCTTATGTTCTTCCTTTTGTGGATGGCGACAAAGACTGCTGTAAATTTCCATTTTAAATACATTTATGTTTATATAAAAGTCTACAAATCTTTGTCAGGGTCTTCAACTTCATGTGGACAGCTGTTGTGCAATTCTTGACAGAACATCTTCTCTGGAGAACATTTCTAAAAACAAAATGTCTCCGTCTAAGAGATACATTTGCAGTAGTTAATGCTTTATTTTAATGCTTTCAATTGTGATATTCTGTTATTGGGAGATTGGCACATCTGGGGAGGGGAGGGTGGAATCCTCCTACCTGCCTTGGAAGCTCAGCTATGGCCCCTTTTAGGACTCCTGACACAGCTGGCTCCAGATCTCTGGGAGTGGAAGTCCGCCAGTGATAAAAGGGGCCCTCATTCCCCACCCCTGGACTAAAATTATATTTCTTTAGCCCCTCCACTGGTCCTGAGTGGGATGGGCAGCGAGTCCCCGTTGCTTCTTTGGCCCAGGCAGCCGGAGAAACAGCAGGCAGAGGGAGGGGACGACGCCCAGGGATGGGAGGAGGGAAGGGAAGGGGATGTGGAGCAGCAAATTTAGGAGGGAATTACAGAAGAACAGAGCTGAGTGGGACCTTTATTATTTATTTATTTGATTTGTCAGTCGCTTACAAAATAATAGGTATAAGTATATACATCATTATGAATACATGAAATGGGTATATATAAGAAAAATAAAAGAAACAATAGGACAAGGACGGTAGGCACCTTGGTGAGCTTATCCACGCCCCCTACAGACCTCTTAGGAAAGGGGTGAGGTCAATAGTAGAATAGAAGACCTGGGAGGTCTTCTAGTCCAACCCCCCGCTCAGGCTGGAAACCCTGTAGTACCATCACAGGCAAAGGGGTGTCCGATCTCCTTCAAAACTCGTCCTGTTGTCAGGAAAGGGAGTCTGTCTGCATGTGCTTATTCTGACAGGGGAGTTCTCAACTTACAATGTATTTCCATAGAACAACAAACAATCAGGATTGTCCCTTAATAGCAAATACTCCATTGCTCCTTTGCAAGCAGTCCTAGACTCAGAACCGTCTGTTTAGTTCAAAGTTCCAAAGGGCATCAAAAAAAGTGATTTAGGATGCTTTTTCCCACTCAAGAAGGTCAGTGACACTATCAACATGGTCACGTGGTCAAAATTCAGTTGCTTGACAACTGACTCACATTTATGACGGCTGTAGTATCCCTGGGTCATGGGATCGTCTTTTGCGACCTTCGGACAAGAAATGGGGGAGCCAGATTTTCTGAACGACTGTGTTATTAACTTAACTACGGTGATTCACCAAACAACCCTGGCAAGAAATATCCTCAAATGGCACAAAAATTCACTTACCAAATGTATCACTTAGCAACAGAAATTTTGGACTGAGTTGTGATTGTAAGTCAAGGATTGCCTATATTTGAAGGGTCGATGGGGCATGTCGAAGAGCGACACAACTTAGAGGTGGCTCCCTTGCCAGAAAAGAGGAGAATAAAGAGAAAAAGGGGACCCCCCCCACAGAATCTGCTTTTTTCCAATATTACACCTAATAAATGGGGAGCCAAAGGACCCCCTGATGATCCCTAAGGGAGACCCAATAATTTTCTCCCTCTGAAGCTGAAGAAAACCTCTGAGCCAAGAAATATTTAATATACTTAACTATGTCAAAGGCCTGAGGCAGGAAATATTTAAAGGTCTATGAATTTCAGAAGAAAAACAACTAAAGTGTACAGGCAGCCTCGACTTACAGCCATCTGTTTAGTGACAGAAGTTACAACGGCATTGAAAAAAGTGACTTATTTCCATTTTTCACACTTACAACCGTTGCAGCATCCTCATGGTCATGCGATCCAAATTCAGACACCTGGGAACTGACTCATATTTATGACCATTGTGGTGTCCCAGGATCAGGGTCACCTTTTGTGACCTTACGACAAGGTCACAAAGGGAAAACCAGATTCACTTAACAAACATGTTGCTAGTTTAAGAACTGTGGTGATTCACTTAACAACTGAGGCAAGAAAGGTTACAAAGTGGAGCAAAATTGACTTAACGTCTCATTTAACAACAAAAATTTGTGGCTGACTTTGTGGTAATATATTCATCATTTTCTGTAAATCCTTTGTACAGCTATTTCGCATAGATCTAGGGTTTGCAAACACTCCTGGTGGGGGCAGTATTGCATTTGCAATGGGTGTTTCATCCTGTTTGATCTGCGAGCTTAAAAGGACCAGGAATATAGGTGAAAGTTCATGGTACACAGCCGAGCCATTCCCATGGGACCTTTCGTGCCTGTATATTCTCATGGGACTTTCCACAGCTGCATATTCTCATTCGGTTGAGGTCATTTGTTATTGATTCTGTACTTTTGATTTCTTTCTTAAATAAATACTGCTACCTGAGTTTACTCGGGGCTGGCATTTGCTCAGACGTTTCCCTGCGTCTCATTTCAAGTGCCAGACCACCACAGACTTGTGCTTGTAAACGGCTCCAAGCCTAACGAAGCATGCTTCCAGTTTGCAGAGAGGAGGATCCTGGCGGATTCCTCATTTCCCCCTCAAGAATTGCACTTCCAAAATGGCTGAAAGGAGGAAAGAGATCCTTCTGAACTCAAAGACACTTTTGGTTTTCCTCACCTTTCCTGCTCCAGCTGGGTTATCACACGTGCCTAGCTTCAAACTGAACACACTGAAGAGAAGATTGTAAGCAAAAAATTTATTCCGCAAAAAAAGTAACATAAGGAAATGCCCCTCAAAGCTTTTTTACCTCACCAATGCCCACTGGAGGGCTTTATACGGCATTTGCCACAGAGTTTAAAAGTCAGAGTCAGAAGGAATTTCCTCTTCTCCCTTTACAGCAATTCCTGCCTGTTTTACACTAACATCTTCGCCTTCCTGCATACCTATATATGTAACACAGAGCTCAGCCAAGCTATTTTTAATCTGTCCTAATGTGTACACAGAGAACCTCAACATGTTTGTAAATGTCGCTTTGGCAGTAATATAGCATAGTTTTCCTTGATTCTTCCAATTTACAGCATACTTCTCCTTTTTCGAGGTGTTCAAATCTGTCCCATTTGTGCCTTTTGCCTTCTCCGTACCTCCGTACGAGGTACGTTTGAGCCTCTGGTTCAGTAAGCTGAAGCATTTACACCTTTATTCTAAATGTATCCTTCTATTTAAACCTGGGGTGGGGAACCTTGGCCCGTTTATAGTTTGTGGACTTCAATTTCCAGAATTCCAGAGCTGGCATGGCTGATTCAGGAATTCTGGCAGTTGAAGTCCACAAGTCAAAAAAGGAGCAAGATACACCACCCCTGATGAGACTCTGGCCTGCCAATTGCCAGAGGGCATACTGTGCATCCAGCCTTGTTCCCTGGGAAATACCCACTTCCTGCCAATACCCAGTTCTTCAAATACCCAGTTCTTCAAAGGTTTTAGCCTCCAGTCCCCTAATCATCTTTGTTGCTCTTCTCTGCACTCTTGGTCACCAGAATCCTGACCGGCATAATGTTCGCCCTCCCCATCAGATCCTCCCAGGAGAAACAAAAACCATTTTCACAGGTGGGATTTGCCCTTTGGAATAGCCTACAGCAATGTTTCACAACTTTAGCAGTATTAAAATCCCAGAATTCCCCAGAGAGCTATCCTCTGCTGGCTGGAGAATTCTGGGAGTTGCAGTCCACATATCGTCAAAGTCACCAAGGTTGAGACACGCTGGCCTATAGGAAAAGGAAGACATACCTGTCTAAATGAACACAAGGCTTTTTAAATGGACACCAGGCTTTAAAAACAGAGTTAAATTAAACAGTGAAAGGCAATTCAGGAATGGAAGAAACTCGGGCAAAGACAATCCTGAGGAGTCTGCACTACTATTACTGTGAATCTTCTCATCACTCCTTATCACCCATCCCCTCCCTGTATGACTGTAACTTTGTCTGCTGATCCAGTTCTACAGAGTTATGATTGAGTCAGTCATCTGCACCTCTATAACTGTCTGGTTTGGTTCTGCAACCCAACAAGATAGACACAGACTTCAGAAAGTAATTAGAACTGCAGAAAAAGCAATTACTACCAACCTGCCTTCAATAGAGGATCTCTATACTGCATGAGTCAAAAAGAGGGCTGTGAAAATATTTACAGACCCCTCACATCCCAGAGATAAATTGTTTCAACTCCTACCCTCAAAATGATGTTATAGAGCACTGCACACCAGAACAACTAGACACAAGGACAGTTTTTTCTCCCAAATGCCATCATGTGGTGGTCTGACAATTGAAAAATGAGACGCAGGGAAAACGTCTGAGCAATTGCCAGCCCCGAGAGCACTCGGGTAGCAGTATTTATTAAGAAAATGCAAGTACAAAATCAAAACAATGACTTCAACATTAGCTCAGCAGCATTATCTCAGCCAGGCCTCAGCAAAGATGATAAAGTTCCCGTGAGAATATCCAGGCACCAAAGGTCTCATGGGAATGGCTCGGCTAGGTACTGTGAACCCCCACGCACATTCCTGGTCTCTGAGCTTTGCAGACCCCAACAGGATCAAATCACCCATCATAAAAGCACTACTGCCCCCATGAGGAGCGTTTGTGATACCCCCAGATTTATACAAAGCTGTACAAGAACTTGCAGAATATGATGAATATATTACCACATTCCCTCCTTTTTTATTTATTCAAAGATAGGGGGTGTTTTAGTGGCATAATACACAGTTCCCTCGCAACTTGGTTTCGTACACTTAAAGCTGAGGCACACATTTGAAATAGATTAGGAATACATTGAATACAGCAACATAACATAATAAGTGTAATAACAATTATTACAACTAATTGAAGCAATAAACGTAACCATGAGCTGTCAGGAAGCCAATCCCATAGCAAAGCCCAAAATGACTTATTGAAGCCATCTTTTCCTGCTTCGTGTTCAGCTATGCGGTCTTCCATATCATGAACAGTTCTTGTAATGTTAGGCTCATAATTATGTATAAAAACACAACAATATAAATGAATTAAAGCACAAACTCCTCCTTTAGCAGCTAACATTATATCTAAAGCATAACGATTTTGTAAAGTAACTTGGCGAATTTCAGACACTTCTTCATTTAACATCTTAATATTCTTAACAGTATCATTAAACATAGCAACAGTAAAATTATTTAAAATATGAATATCTCTATAGTTCATAGCTATTCCCAAAGGTGGGTACATGCATACAAAGCCAACAATTAGTTACATTTAAACTCTTTGCTGCAATCCGAACGTCCTTGATGTAGGAATTTTCCTTCCTTAAATTATCACCAAGGTCTCTAGTTTCTGAGATAATAGCAGCTCTCCGCCTCCGTATTAAGAGTCCGTGGAGGCATAAGACGAATGGAAAGAGAAGTTGTGTAAAGTAACTTAGGCAACTCCAATTGACACCAATATTGTCCATAGTCTGAAACAGAAACATTAAACAGGATCAGAGTTGTAGCACAGGCTGAAGATATAATATCCTTATCAGGTCCCGAGTAAAGAATGTCTTGACCCTTATGCCAGGACCAATATGCTGGAAAAATCAAAAGATGCTGCTGTTTGCAGATTAATTTAGTCCGATTCCCCAAAGGAACCTGCTGCATACAAATTGATAACCTCAGATAAGCAGTCATCTTTTCCCAGCCTTCACAGCGCCACGCCTGGATTGCCGGCATCAAGAGAATCAGGAACCACGGAAACGCCATCCTGAGAATCAGGAACCTCCCTCACTGGCACCTGTGAAGGCGCTTGTGAATGATCAGGCCGAATGCAACGACCAGGAACCCAACGAATTTGACCAAGATGTTCTACTGCTGCATAACCACGTCCCCACGTAATCAGCTCAGCGGGAACCCATGCCGGATCCGGAAGGAATCGCACCAACACTCGAGGCCTCACTGCATCTGTAGAAGGGGAAGAAAAATGCCTGCTGGCCGCGCTCGCAGGGGGGTTACCAGACAAATTTAGAAAATTTAAAGTATACAAAGCAAGATTTAAATGATCTTGAATTGCCGGAAGCCCCAGGAGCTTCCCTCCTTTTTTATTTAATTTAGCTAACATGTTCTTGAGCGTGCCATTATAACGCTCCACAATAGCTTGTCCTGTGGAATTGTATGGAATCCCAAATTTATGTTCCACGGACCACTGTTTGCAAAACTGATCAAAGACTGTGCTCCGATAAGCCGCACCATTGTCTGTTTTTAAAGTTTGAGGCGTACCAGCGACTGAAAATGTCTTAATGCAATGATTGATGACATGTTTAACCGCTTCACCTCTTTGAGGGATAGCCATTAGAAATCCTGAATAAGTATCCACAGTCACATGTATATACTTCCAAGGTGCAAATGATGGATATTGAGTAACATCCATTTGCCAAATCATTGAGGGTTTCAACCCCCTGGGGTTGACTCCCATAGGAATAGCCGTGCCTTGCTTTGAACAAGTTGGACATTGCTGAATTATGGCAGCAGCTTCTGCAGCAGTAAGCTTAAATTGATGTGCTAACGCTTTAGCATTTTGATGAAAATAACTATGGCTGTCCCATGGCTGGACAGTGAGAACTGAAGTTACAGCACTGTCAGCTTTGGCATTGCCTTGTGATAAAATTCCAGGTAAATTACTATGGCTACGGATATGGGCAACAAAACACACATTCACACGCTGCTCCAAACATCCTTGCAACAACAAAAGCAAACGTAGAATATTAGGTGATATTCCAGGAGACAAATAAGAACCTGCTACAAAGGGTAACAAATTATATACATACAAAGAATCCACTATTAGATTAAAATCCTGATTTTGAAAATTTTGAAAAGCCAAAACTACAGCAGCAAGTTCTGCCTGCTGGGCAGACTTCTGCTCTGATGTCACTTTTGTATGCCAAATTCCAGATTTATCTTTCCAAACACAAGCACCAAACAAAAAAATTTTTTTTCCATCAGTAAAGACTGTAGGAGCATCTGATATACTGATTACTGATTTAGGTCACACCCTGTCCCAATAATCTCTTTTTTTGCTGACTTTGACCCCCTCCAGGAGCCCAACATTGCGTTTTAAAATGTCCAGGCTTCCCACAATTGAAAAAAGTTTCTTTTTTAGCATTTCCTGCCTGGAGAGGCAGAGCTAAAGTCTCCATATTAAAAGTCTGACTCCCCACCTTTCTACATGCGTTTATCAAATCAGCGATCTCTCGCTTTCCACACACAATAAGTGGATTCAGAATCTTTTTACAATCTGCATTTGCCTGTTCTACTGCTAACTTCAAAAGCAATTCATTCCGGGCAAATTGATTGTCAATTTGCCTTTCAATAGCCACTTTCAATCTGCTAATGAAATTTTCATAGGGTTCATTGTTTCCTTGTTTGATGTTAGTAAAGGTCTTCTCACCACCTTCGCCGTCAGGGAGAGCCCGTACGGCTTGGAAAATTAACTGTGGGAGAAGAATGAATCCCTCCTCTGGCATTCCATCTCGCTGTAATTCCACTGTTGTAAAATTACCAGCTCTATAAAGCTGATCTGGAGTAACATTTGCTGTTCCCCTTTGAACTGCCAGCTGTCTCCATTTCTGATCTAACACCAAATATTGAGCTGGAGTTAGAATCATATTAAATAGAGCTCTCCAGTCAGCCGGAATCATTTTATTTCCATAGCCAACTGCTTCTAACAATGCCTGAGTGTATGGCGATCTAACACCATACTCTTTTGCTGCTTGCTTAACTTCCTTTAAAATCTTGAGAGGTAAAGGCTTCCACACTCTCTGCGGATTTAAAGCAGCATCCACACCAATTTCTACTGGATTAAGTTGAATCTCCACTCCAAAATCTACCAAATCATCTCCTGATAATTCCCCTCTATCTGTTGCTTCTTGAATAGCTGCAGTAACTGCATCTACTTGAACTCTTAAAGGCAAACTCTTCTCTTCTGACAAAGTATTTTCAGTGCCTGACAGTCCTCTGGATTTATCTGGAGGTGCTGTCGGTGGCAATATACGTACCGCATTGTAAGGCGGCAAACCTTCTTCGGGGGGTGCTAGGAGCGGTTGTTCATGCGTAGCTAACGCATCCATAACCACCCTCCAGGTTAACAAAATTGAAGAAGGGGCACGAGGCTCCTCGTGCAAAAATTTCCCTATCTTTCTCCAGCACTCTACTTTAATACTACCTCCCTCTGGATAACACGGAATATGTTTCCAAACATACTGTAATAAGTCCTCAATTTCTTTCTTTCCTACTTCATGTCCTCTACTATGAACTCCAAACTTAAAACTATTCCCAGTGATCTCTCTCATTTCCCTAAGGTGCTTTGTCTGAGCTTTCGAGAGACCTCCTCCCATACTCACGAAAAGAATCTGTCTCCGTCCAGCGAAGAAGATGAGGGCCCAGTCGACGTCCGCGACGATGAGTATAGGATGCGGGAAACGTATAGCTTTCAAGCTATCACGCCAAAACGTATAGCCTTCCAAACTATCACGTCGGGGTCACCACTTGTGGTGGTCTGACAATTGAAAAATGAGACGCAGGGAAAACGTCTGAGCAATTGCCAGCCCCGAGAGCACTCGGGTAGCAGTATTTATTAAGAAAATGCAAGTACAAAATCAAAACAATGACTTCAACATTAGCTCAGCAGCATTATCTCAGCCAGGCCTCAGCAAAGATGATAAAGTTCCCGTGAGAATATCCAGGCACCAAAGGTCTCATGGGAATGGCTCGGCTAGGTACTGTGAACCCCCACGCACATTCCTGGTCTCTGAGCTTTGCAGACCCCAACAGGATCAAATCACCCATCATAAAAGCACTACTGCCCCCATGAGGAGCGTTTGTGATACCCCCAGATCTATACAAAGCTGTACAAGAACTTGCAGAATATGATGAATATATTACCACACCATCACTCTGCTAAACAAATAATTCGCTCAACACTGTCCAATTATTTACAAAGTCTGCATTACTAATACTATTAATCTTCTCATCACTCCTTACTACCCATCCCCTACCACTTGCAACTGTATGACTGTAACTTTGTTGCTTTATATTGACTGGTTCCTAATATTATTTGATTGCTTATTGTACCCTGTGACTATCACTAAGTGTTGTATCTTATGATTCTGGACGAATGTGTCTTTTCTTTTATGTACATCGAGAGTATTTGCACCAAGACAAATCCCTTGTGTGTCCAGTCACACTTGGTCAATAAAGAATTCTATTCTATTCTATTCTATTCTATTCTATTCTATTCTATTCTATTCTATTCTATTCTATTCTATTCTATTCTATTCTATTCTATTCCATTCCATTCCATTCCATTCTATTCCATTCCACTCTATTCTATTAAAGGGCATCGGAAGGAGCCTTTGCCCGATGGTCTCTCCAGAAACAGCAGCTCCTGGGAGGGATCGCCCCCTTTCCCTCCGGCCGCTTTAGCAGCCATTCAACCCGGAGCCTTCCGGATCTGAAACAGCCCCAGAGAGGAAAGAGAAAGTGCCGGGAAACGATCGGGAAGGGCCGGCAGAATCATCTCCCCCAGGAGGAAGTGGGGGCGGCAGGAGCGATCTTAGGGGCGCCCCCAGACGCTGCCTGGAAGGCTCACCTGTCCAGGCATTTCCCCAGGTGGGAAAAGGGGAGGAAGGAGGGAGGGAGGAGCTTCTTACCTGGCGCTCAAAAGGAAACAGGCGGCTCTGTTGCTCTCCCGGACTCCCCTCCCCAAAAGATGCGCGCAGGAACAGATCCACGATCCGCTTTCCTCGCAGCCCCGCCGGCCACGCTTCCTCTCTCCCTTCCCTCCCCCACCCGTGGATCCCTCTTCTCGGGAGAGCCCCGGCCAGGACTTCGCAGAGCCCAAGCAGGAAACGTTTACAGTTCCCTCCCATCCCCGTCCAGCTCCTCCCATTCTCCAAAGGGCCGAAGGCGCCGCCCACTCGGGACTTCCCCTGCGGTGTCCAGAGGTCACGTGATCTCCTCTTGCGACCTTTCCACAAGCAAAGTGAATGGGGAAAAAAGATTCACTTAACAACTGTAGCGAGAAAGGTCATAAAATGGAGCAAAATTCACTTTACCAAATGTTTCACTTAACAAAAGTTGGTGCTACACTTTTTGTTGCAAATCAATTACTCTGCAAAATATTTCTCCCAGTTAAAGCAGCTCCAAGCCTAACGAAGCCTGCTTCCAGTTTGCAGGAGAAGGGGGTTCCTGGCGGATTCCCCATTTCCCCCTCAAGAATTGCGCTTCCAAAATGGCTGAAAGGAGGAAAGAGATCCTTCTGAACTCAAAGGCACTTTTGGTTTTCCTCACCTTTCCTGCTCCAGGCGCTTTGCCAGATGTGCCCAGCCTCAAACTGAACACATTGAAGACAAGATTGTAAGCAAAAACTTTATTCCGCAGAAAAAGTAACACAAGGAAATCTCCCTCAAAGCCTTTGTACCCCAACAATGCCCACTGGAGGGCTTTACACAGCAATTGCCACACGGTTTACATGTTTCAGAGTCAGAAAGAATTTCCTCTTCTCCGTTTACAGCAATTCCTGCCTGTTTTACACTCACATCTTAGCTTTCCTGTATACCGGTATATTTAACACAGAGCTTCACCAAGCGATTTAAGTCTATCCTAATATGTGCACAGAGAAACCTCAATAAGTTTGTCAATGTCACTTTGGTAGTAATATAGCATGGCTTTCCATGAGGTTTCCTATTTAAAGCCTGCTTAAGGAGATAGAACAACAGGTGTTAACTAGAATGCGGGCAACTGCTCTCTTCTGATGCACCGGATGGCAGAGTTGGATGTGGAAGGCATGCCGTATTGATGTCAATGGTCCAGTTAGCTCTGCTGTTCAGGAGCATGGAATGAGAGACAGATCCGTGTTGGGAAGCCCTTCCATACAGCACATTGGGCTGTTCAAAGAAGATACGGTTAATTTATGCTGTGAAGTGTGGTAGAAAGAACTAAGAGAAGAAAAAATGTTTATTGTTCTTTTTATGATGTGATTTCCAATAAAACTTCTTAGATGTGTATGTATAATAATGTATAATAATTGCATGCAGAATTGAACTTAGATGCGTATGTATAATAATGTATAATTGCCTACAGAACTGAATAGGATCGAATTGAAGAAAAATATCCTTTACCTGTGTATAGTTCCAACTGGGGCTGCTGCAGTTCAAAATAAAATAATTGTGACATGTTGATTATAAATCTGAATACAACTAGACAAACGCATTTTGAGCATGCCAGTAAGCCAGGGAGATGGTTATCATATAGATTTTTAAAAAAGAAAGAAAAAAGATTGATTTATCAGCTAATAGATGGAAAAGGGGATATACAATAAGGATAGAAAGAAAAAAGAAATTGCCCATATGATACACAAGCGAATATTATAATAAACGGGGAATATATCCGCCCAATAAAAATAGAAAAAGGAGTCAGACAGGGTGGCCCACTCTCACCCCTGCTCTTCATATTATTGCTAGAAGCATTATTAATGTGAATTAGACAGAACCCAGACATAAAAGGATTCAAGGTTAAGGAAGAAGAATATAAGTTGCAAGAGTTAGTGGATGATATGTTTTTTTCATTAAGAACCAATAGAAAGAGGACAAAAATTGTTGAATGAATTAGAACAATTTGGAGCAGTAGCAGGACTAAAAATAGGAAGAAAACAAAATTAATGAATAAAAATTTAACAGGAAAACAGAAATTAGAACTAGAAGAAGTTATGGGGCTACAAGTGATAAAGAAAGTTAAATATTTAGGAATATGGTTGACAGCACATTGTAAGACACTAAAGGAAAACAATTATGACAAATTAATGCAAGGGGTAAAAAAGGATTTACAAACATGGGGCAAACTGCAACTGTCACTATTAGGCAGGATTGCTGCTATTAAAATGAATATTCTTCCAAAATTCCTCTATATATTTCAAGCAATTCCAATTAAAGTACACAAAAAGTTTTTTGAAGAACTTAACAAAATAATTGCAAAATTCATCTGGCATGAGAAAAAACCTAGAATAAACTTAAAGGCAATGCAGGATATGAAGAGCAGGGGAGGGCTGGCACTCCCAAATTGGGAGTTGTATTATAATGCGGCCTCTTTAGTATGGTTGAAGGAATGGGTGAATTTAACCAATAAGAGACTATTACTCTTAGAAGGCCATGACTTACAGAGGGGGTGGCATGCTTTTTATGAGATATTGGGAAAACTAGCCAGAAATATTTTCACAGACACCTAATCAGAGATTCATTACTGACTAATTGGAAGAAAATATGGAAAAAACACTACTTAAAGATACCAATCTGGATCTCAACAAGGGAGGTGATGATCCACCCAAATAATCTGGATATTACTAAAATGATTAAATATAAAGACCTATTGGATACGCAAGGAAATCTGAAATTGTGGCAAGACCTTTAGGATCAGGGATTAAAAATTGACCGGTGGGCATATCTTCAAATTCAAAGTAGATACAAACAGGACAAGAAAGAATTTGGAATTAATAATAAACTCCAGCAATTAGATAAAATTTGATTAGGATCAGGCAAAAAAATAACAAAATTTTAGAATTATTTATTAGAGGTAGAATTAGAGGAAGAAATTGTTACAGGGAACATGATAGCCTGGAGTAGGAATATAGGACATAGTATCACCTTAACAGAATGGGAAATGGTCTGGGGTAGGAATAACAAAATCAGTAGCGTACAAAGAAAATTCCTATAAAATGTTTTACAGGTGGCACCTTCCTCCTTTGAAATTAGCGAAGATGCACCCCAATGAGTCCGAACTGCTGGAAATGCAAAAAAAAAAAAAAAAAAAAAAGAGGGAACTTTCTTCCATATGTGGTGGTCTTGTACAGAAACTCAAAAATATTGGCAGAAAATTAGAAATTGGCTGGAGGAAATGACAAGAGAACAGATCGAATTTAAACCAGAGTCCTTTCTATTAGGAATCTTTGATAAACAACTACCCAAAAAAGTGAAATATATAATAATACATATTTTGACAGCGGCCAGATTGGCTTTTGCACAGTGTTGGAAACAGCCTAATGTTCCACCAGAGGGGATGATTATTCAAAAAATTACAAGTTGGGCAGAAATGGACAAATTAACCTCGGCATTAAAAGATAAAGACACTTCAATATATTATGACAGCTGGAACTGCTGGTACAAATGGATAGACCAAAGATAGATTTCACACTAAAAGGCAAAAGAAGATATGATAGAATTGTAGTGGTGATATACAGATATATGTAACAATTAATTGTGAATATGGGATAAAATAAGGATTAAAAAAAAGGTCTCACAAACTGTTGAAGATGAAAATGTTTTTAATTGTTTTCTATATGTTTCTTTCTATTTTTTTTTCTTTTCTTTTTCTCTCTTACATTTATGTATGTTGTTGGTCTATTTTAATTGTAAAATCAATAAAGTGTATTTTTTTTTTTAAAAAAAAGCGGAGGCAGGAGGAGGGGGGCGAGTGAGGCTTTTAAACTCTTTCCACACTCGATGCATTCAAATGGTTTCTCCACTGTGTGGATTCTATTTTAGGAGGTAAGACTGCCACTATCATTGTAACATTTTCCACACTCTAGGCTGTGTGAATCCTCTTATGGGAAGGTAAGGGCATCGGAGATCCTGAAGCATTTTTCACACTCTGCATATTTATACTGCTTCTCTCCGGTGAGGATCCTCTTATGTAAGTTGAAATTGCCTTTTTCTGTGAAGCTCTTTCTGCACATCTTGCAATGATATGGCTCTTCCCTGTATGGATCCTATTATGTAAGCTTAAATTGCTGCTTCTGCTGAAACTTTTTCCATACTCCAAGCATTCATGGGGTTTCTCCCCGTGTGGATTCTGCTATGTACATCACAGCTTTGTTTTGCACTGAAGCTCTTTCCACACATGCAACATTCATATGGTTTCTCCCCAGTATGGAGCCTTTTGTGGCAAGTGAGGCCCCACGAATGGGTGAAACATTTGTCACACATGGTGCACTTATAGGGCTTTTCGCCTGTGTGGATTCTTTTATGGGTATTAAGGTGACTTTTTTGACTGAAGCACTTCCCACGCTCGGTGCATTGATTTGGTTTCCCTCCTGTGGGCATACTAGATGGGAAGTTAAGATGCTGGATGTACAGAAGCTCTTTCCACACTCTAGGCATTTCTACGGTTTCTCCCCTGTGTGGGACCGTTTGTGGGCACGAAAGCTATCAGAACGGGAAAAGCGCTTTCCACATTCCAGGCACTGAAAGGGTTTCTCCCCCGTGTGGATTCTGCTATGTACGAGATAGCTACTTTTTGCACGGAAGCTCTTTCCACACTCCATGCATTGAAAGGGTTTTTCTCCCGTGTGGATCCACTCGTGTGACTTAAGATGACCTTTTTGACTGAAGCTCTTTCTGCACTCCAGGCATTCAAAGGGTTTCTCCCCTGTGTGGATTCTGTGATGCTCAGTAAGGTATTCAGAGCGACGGAAGCTCTTTCCACACTCCATGCATTGAAATGGTTTTTCTCCCGTGTGGATCCTCTCGTGTGACTTAAGTTGACCATTTTTACTGAAGCTCTTTCCACACTCCAGGCATTTATAAGGCTTTTCCCCTTTATGCATCCTATTATGTATGGTTAGAGAAGAGCTGTTGCTAAAGGTTTTTCCACACTCCAAGCATTTATATGGTTTCTCCCCAGAATGGAGCCTTTTGTGGCAAGTGAGGCCCCCCGAATTGGTGAAGCATTTGTCACACTCGGTGCACTTATAGGGCTTTTCACCTGTGTGGATTCTTTTATGGGTATTAAGGTTACTTTTTTGACTGAAGCACTTCCCACACTCGGTGCATTGATTTGGTTTCCCTCCTCTGTGCATTCTTTGATGGGACGTTAAGATGCTGGATGTATGGAAGCTCTTTCCACACTCCAGGCATTGAAAGGGTTTTTCTCCCGTGTGGATCCTCTCGTGTGACTTAAGATGACCTTTTTGACTGAAGCTCTTTCTGCACTCCAGGCATTGAAAGGGTTTCTCCCCTGTGTGGATTCTGTGATGGTCAGTAAGGTGTTCAGAGCGACGGAAGCTCTTTCCACACTCCATGCATTGAAATGGTTTTTCTCCCGTGTGGATCCTCTCGTGTGACTTAAGTTGACTTTTATTACTGAAGCTCTTTCCACACACCATGCAGTGATATGGCTTTTCCCCTGTATGGGTCCTATTATGGCAAGTGAGGTCACTTGCAGAGCGGAAGCTCTTCCCACATTCAAGGCATTCATATGATTTCTTCCCAGTGGAGCTTTTTTTCCGGGAATTTGGTTCCTTGCTCTGAGTAATCCTAGTTCTACCCTCCCTGAGTTGATGCAACCTCTCCTCTCTGTAGAGGCTTTGATGGGAAGTAAGGGAGGCGCTGCTTCCGAAGCTTTTTTCCCTATCAACATACCGATGTTGCTTCCTCTCTTCGTGGCCCTTCTTATGTGAATTAAGATCACTTTTCTGACTGAAGGTCCTTCCACAATCCAGACATTTGTGTGGATCCTCTGCTTTGTGAATCTTTTTATGCAATGCAAGGGAACAGCTTGTACTGAAGCTTTCTGCACACTTTGTACAATTGTATGGTTTCCCTTCTACTATTCTTTCACGTAGAGGAGGAGGAAAATTCCTTCCGGAGCATTGCCTGCTTTCATCTTGTTTCTCTCCAGCAGGGCTTTGGCAACAGCCACCTAATCCAGATTCACCTTGGAGTGTTTTGCCATACCTTGAACACATTTCTTTTTCATGACAATTATCTGCGTCCAATAAGACATTGATATCTGCACATGGTAAACCAGAGCAATTCTCCAGCTCCTCCGTTAATGGTTTTTCTTCTGAACTTTGCTTTCCATACAACTTTTCTGCAACTTCCTTTTTGTCTTTTGGCAAAGGTGCTGCTACCTCTTGGCCAGAATCCTCCATCTCCCATCTGTCACCTGCTTGCAACAATAGAAAAAGAAAAGTTAACACAAACTTAGGTGCAAAAGGGATCAAGCACCACTACTGTATTTGAACAGTACCAAACTTCCTCCCGAATCACATTGGTTCAAAACATGGTGTCAATCCTAAAGCCATTTTGGATCATGTTCAGGGTTGGCACAGCGAGGCTGGGCAGAGCTGTGGGAATGGGAGGGGGGAGTAGAGATAGCTGGGCATGTGTAGCCAAAATAGAATTCTTTCCCCTGGGAACCAAGGATGTTCTCATCAGCACCTGGTGAGGCACATGAGGAAAACAGCTGGACTCGGACTGTGACCTAATTGGACCATGGGATGGATGAGTGGACTGGGGGGAAGAACTTTGATTTGGGGGGGCGAAACCGCTGGACCTTCAGAGTCAGCTTTTCAGCAGCTGTGCCAAAAGGACTTGCCTAATAAATCTGTACTTTGAGGAATCATCAAACCTCAGAGTTTTGATTCTTTTGGGTCTGTTACTTCGAACCCTGACACATGGTGCGATGCTTAGGATTAAGTTGATGTAAGATTTTACCTTCGGCTCTCTCTTGTCCTCGGTGGTACAAAATGAAAATGTGAAAATCTTGGCTAAGATCATTTAAATTTTATGGGGTGAGAACCATCAGCTCTACTGCTTCAGATTTAGCTCAAAGGAAGCAGAAAGGACACTTAAAAGAGGCCTTCATTCATTCATTTGTTCATTTATTCATTACATTTATTGGCCTCCAGCTTGCCATAGGGAAACCCTTGATGCCTTATTATATTAAAAGGATAAAAATATATATAAACAATAGTGTACAAATACAAATACTCAGTTCTAAGTAAAAGACAATAGACTTGACGATAGAGAACCTATTGGTTAAATTTCAATCTGAAAAGATAGAAATGTTGACGTCCTTGGACCTGGGAAATGAGCTTCAGCCTCATCTCCATGAAGAGGTTTTTCCTTGAAAAAAGCTGGTTCTCAGTTACCCTGAGGTGTTCATTCCTCCTTATCCCAAAGGGGCTTTTTCTTAAGGCAACTGGACTTTCTTTTTTCCTTGAACATGTTTCCCTTCTCATCCAAGAAGCTTCTTCAGTTCTGATTGAACGATGGAGGATGGAAGGATTGATATTCCTTGCAGTCATCTGGACATAAGCACTCTTTCTGACTGGATGATTGCAAGGAGTATAAATCCTTGTGTTAAATCTGTGGATTCTTATCGGGCTCTTAAGTGTCATAGAGTCAGTATAGACCAAAAACAACAAAATGAAAGCAACTTCTAAAAAGCTTTCTACAAAGTGGGACAGGCAGGATTGGAAAGAGGCTAGGATGGGAAACTTCATGTGGAATTGAAGGACATTTTATCAGACTAAGTAGGAGTAGAAATGTACAGAAGGATGCTCCAATCTATTGCATACATCAAACAAATTAAATATTTTATCTGAGCTGCTCACGTCCACCACCCAGGGGAAACCTGTCAGGGAACTGGTCAGTAGGATCCAAATGAAGTCAGAGATGCTGACACAAACTTGATATAAATTAATGTTACATGTATGTATGTATGTATGTATGCCTGCCACACACTGTAAATATATATTTACAGTAAAATTTCATCCAGTTGGTCTGGAAAGTGTTGGACAGCTTCATCAGCACACCCAGCTTTACTTGTTGTTCGTAAGTTACAGTAATTATCGTTTTCAGGATCGCGCAAACCAGCCATGACTGGCTCCAAAGGTGTCAAAGGTACTCTTCACCCACTTCTCGCTTTAGCGTTTCAAAAACGCTGCTTCCCTAAGTCGGATGAAGACTAACGGGACTTCTTTTTGGGATCGGATCATCAATCCAAAGCACAAGGAGCTGTTCTGTTTTTGAAAAGAGGTCTGTCCTATTTCTCGTGATTATGGCATCGGCTCCTGGAGCTGATTTAATCGCCTCTTTTATCTTTTCTTTAACCTTAAGGATCATGCATATGGTGGAACAAGCCAGTCCTCCTCCTTTTTCTAAGGTCTTTACCTTCTTCCCCTCTCATGGGCTTTAATTATTTTCATTTTCAAGTCCAAATTGATACTTTTCCTTTGTTTCTTACCTCCATGTTGAGCCGGAGTAGAGCTTGGTCGCTTTCCTTGGGAAGACACTTCTAGCCTAAGAAAGAGTTGATGGAAAAGGCCAGTATCTTGTCCTGGAGAGAGAGAGAGAGAGAGAGGCTGGCTCAGAGCTGTTCAGTAAGATCAATTCTATGGTTGAGGGAGGAAGTATTGTAGGGCAATAATGTGTCTTCCTTCTCTGTTGACCATTTCTTAACAGAAGCATAGCAATGGTCGCTGCAGTGTACAGTATTTGACAGTCTTTTATTTACAGTACTGTATTAAACTGTGGTTTATATACTCCATCTTTGCGTTTAACCTGTTCCACTTGGTTATTTGTTCCCTTCCTGCACAGCATGTGTAAGATTGAATTGGATTCTTAGCAAATGGGAGAGACTGAATTGTGAAGGCCAGTACTCTCCACACTGTCCATTCGTGAAGAAAAGCCAGGCTTCATAGAAAAGCATGAAAACCTGAGATAAATAGCTTGCCAATTTGAAAATCAGCACTTTAGAGAAGAATACAGCAACAAAAAACAAATAATAGTACTACAGGAGTTGACGTGCATTAAGTTTTAAAATATTATTTTACACTACAGTAACATAATCCCTTACCTAAGGAGGCAATGTTCCTCTTGTTTTCCAGCATGACTTCTTGGTACAGGGCTTTTTGCTCAGAATCCAGCAGGGCCCACTCCTCCACGGAGAAAAACACAGCTACATCCTCAAATGATACCAAATCCTGACACAGGGAGGGGGGATAAACCCACAGCGTATTCCATGAATATTCCTAACAACGATCACTTCAATGAATTACAGGCTAGTCTTCTTCTTAAAGAAAAGCCACAGCTTCCAAGTAGGGCAAAGGAGCATGTAGGATATTGAATTTAGTATCTGGAAGAGTAAAGTCTACAATAGGCCAGAACACAATTGTAACTGATTAGAGTGCTGACTCATGCAGGATGCAATCTGCGCTACGATTGGCTGCTGTAAGTAGAAAGGGGCGTTTCCTTTTCCCTCCTTTTTTCCCCTCTCTGTGTTCTGCATGATGCTTCAGATTTACCTCAGGATGTTCCTCTGTTTTCCTATCTTACATTCTTCCTTTGTGGATGATGACAGATTGTTGTAAATTTGCATGTTAAATATATTTATGATAATATAAAAGTCTCCAAGTCTATGTCAGTGTCTCCAACGTCATCTGGGCAGCTGCTGTGCTCTCTACAAAAGCCAAGCTCGGACTTTACTTTTTACTTTGGGCTTTTATGTTCACCGCTTTCAAAAAAAACCCAGAGTAAAGACCACACCTGGAATACTGAGTTCAGTTTTGGTTACCACATTAGAAAAAAGATGGGGAGACTTTGGAAAAAGTGCAAACAACAACCAAGGATTAAAGGCTTTGAGACTAAATGACACAAAAACAGTTGCAGGAACTGGATATGGGCCAGTCAGAGAAAAGAAGGACCAGGGGAGACACAATAGCAGTGCTCCAATATTTGAGGGGTTTCCAGTATTTCTGGGGTTCATGACAGTGAGAACAATTAACTAATGGAACGGTTTGCCTTCAGAAGTTTTGGGCTGGAGGTTTTTAAGGAGAGACTGGACGGCCACTTGTCTGAAAGGGTATAGGGTCTCCTGCTTGAAACAGGGGAGGGGCTAGAGGATCTCCAAGATCCCTTCCAATTGTGATATTCTGTTATTGGGAGATTGGCACACCTGGGGAGGGGAGGGGAGAATCCTCCTACCTGCGTTGGAAGCTCAGCCGCTGTTGATCCTCCATTACAAAGAACTGGGGTTCCGGGAGATGAAGCCATGGCCACGAGAGGGTCTAGGAGAGGGGAACAAACAGCAAAGGAATAATTGGCTATCAAACATCCGAAGGATATTCTTGAGCATCCAGTGCAAAAGGCTGATTTTAGCCTATTTCTAGATTAACTAGGGGACGGACCCCTTTAAGTGAGTCCTTTGCAGCCACAGCAACAACACACAGAAGCTCATTCTGGGTGAGAGGAAAACCTAAAGGTGTGGAAGGACCAGGATTGGATTCAGAGGCAGATTATCTCAGCCATGAATGTGTGCATTAAATGACCAACTCTGTTATTCTATGTTGCTATAATGTTCACCTTCCCTTATGAGAGAATCAAGGAAGAGTACAAAATCTCTTTTTCACAGCTGGGACTTGAAGTGGGGAACTGGGCATTTAATGACTGCTGATTTTAATCCCAGAGTCCCTGAGTCAGCTGGCTGAGGAATTCTGGGACTTGAAGTCCACCAGTCATAAATGAGCCATAACTTCCTCACCCCTGGGTTATATCTGTTGAGATATGTGCACTTCAACACACGTGGGAAATTCTGAATTGGAAGCCCACAAATCACAAGGTTGCCCAGGTTGAGAAACAATGGCCCACAGGAAAGAGCGACGCCTCTTTAAATGCACCCAAAAATGCAGTTCAATTGAACGATGGGAACGAGGAAAGGAAGGCGGGCGAAGAGATGGATGGAGCCTTGAGCCGATGCTCTCTCCTGAGCGGGCTCGTCTTGGAGCGGCTCCCGAAACAGCAGCGCCTGGGGGGATCGCCCCCTTTTCTCCCCGCCGGTTTCGCAGCCCTTCAACTCGGAGCCTCCTGGACCTGAAACGGCGCCAGAGCAAAGGAGGCGACGGGAAACGGTCGGGAAGGGCCGGCAGAAAAGAAAGGAGAATAAGAATCATCTCCCCCAGGAGGAAGTGGGGGCGGCAGCAGCGATCTTAGCAGCGCCCCAAGAAGCTGCCTGGAAGGCTCACCTGTCCCGGCATTTCCCAGGAAAGAAGAGGGAAGGGAGGGAGGAGGAAGGAGGGAGCACCTGGCCCTCAATAGGAAAGAGGCTTCTTCCTCGACTGGAATCCGCTCTCAAGAGACCCGGCAGGAAAGGATCCGCGATCGCCGCTGCCACGCTTCCTTCCTTCCCGGCCACGCTGGATCCCCCTCCCGGAAGGACCCCAGCCAGGATTTTGCAGAGCCCAAGCCGGAAACGCGTATAGCTCCTCCCATTTCTACAGGGCGGAGGCGGGATCCCTCGTCTGCCCCCAGCCTTCTGCCCCGGGGAATCGGTCCCGCGTGGGATGGCTCAGCTGGGCAGGGAGTCCAGGGCTGCTTCGCCCCAGGCAGCCCAGAGAACCAGGGGGAGGGGGGACGAGGCCCAGGGACGGGAGCAGGAAGGGGAAGGGGATGCGGAGCCTTAAAGTGAAGGAGCGAGTTGCCCTTTAACAGAATAACAGAGGTTTGAGGGACCTTGGAGGTCTTCTAGTCCAACCCCCAGGCAGTCAGAGAAAGGGGAGAGAGGGAGAGGACAAAGGTCGGCAGGAAAACGAGCTTCTCTTATCCATTTAGCATAGTCCTCAACTTACAACTTACTCCCTTCAATGACTAACAGTCAAGATTGTGCCCTAGTAACAAACAAACAATGGCTGTCTTACAAATAGTCCTTGACTTATGGTCATTGGAGTAGTGGTGGAAGCTACAACGGCATTGAAGATACTGACTTTTTTGCACTAAAGACAGGTGCAGCCTCCCCATTGGTGCATTTTGCCATGTGCCATAGGACTGTGGAAAGGGAACTTCACCAGGACAGGGGTGACACCCAAGCAGGAAAAATGCCAGGGAACATCAGGCTAGCCATAAAAGCAAACTTGCATAGGAAAAGAGATTTGATAAAAGGTATTGAAAGAAGCCCCCAGACAAAAGCCAAGTAATTAAGAAAGCTAGGAAACAAGAAAAAGAAATCCTTACAAACAAAAGGTCATGCCAAATCAGCAAAACAAATAGACAAAAGACAGGAGATTGCCACCAAACAAATATAAGAAAACATTAGGATGAAACTGATAATCCAATCAAACCACCCCACAGAGTTTACCCTCTGGCGGAAATGAAGACAACCCCCTGACAGGATTTAAAACATTAAGAAATACAAACACAAGCACTCACACACAAAAGGAGAAAAGGTATAAAAATCAGGAGTTTATTACACAAAGCTGGCTAGCCCCAGGAACGCAGACTTTTGCTATCTCTTGCCTTCCTGAAAATTAAAGGAACCGCTTCCAAGTAGTTGTCTGTGTCCCAGCAGGAAAACCGATCCTCAGAAGAAAGGCATTTTAGAGCCTTTCAACAGGACATTTGGGGTTCTGAAACAAGCTGAAGCACTTATGCCTTGATTCTAAGTTTACCCTGTTAAGTGGATCTCCAGGGATCCTTCTATTTAGACCAGGGATGGGGCCCCTTGACCATTTTCTGATTGGTGGACGTCAACTTCTAGAATTTGAGAAGGTTGAAAAATGCTGCTGTAGTCCAGAGGTTGGAAACTCAGGCCCCGTTTATGACTTGTTGGATTTCAACTTCCAAAATTCCTGAGCCAGGGAGTTGAACTCCACAAATCCCAAAAGGAGCAAGATACACCACCCCTGATGAGACTCTGGCCTTCCAATTGCCAGAGGACAAACTGTGCATCCGGCCTTGTTCCCAGGCAAAACTGAGCCTTCTCCAAAGAATCTTAGGTCTCTTCGCCATCTTTCCCCTTCTGAGAGTTTAACTTTTATTGTGAATATTCAGGTGTATTGAGGATATAAAACATAACTGTAAAAGACAGACCAGAAAATAAAAGTTAAAATAAGCAAAAAAAAAAATAGTGAGAACACCTGTCTGAGCTTCATGAAAACAAATAACCGAGGCCTGATGGATTACATCCCAGGGTTTTAAAGGCGCTGGCAGAGGTCATCGCAGAACTACTGCACCATATCTTTCAAAAATCCTGGAGCACCGGAGGACTACCAGAGGACTGGAAAAGAATTGATGTGGTTCCCATCTTCAGAAAAGGATTTAAAAAAACCATACCCAGCAAACTATAGACCAATCTGCCTAACATCAATACAAGGAAGATACTGGAAAAGATAATAAAAACAGATCTGCCAACATCTAGAAATAAGTAATAACTAGCAACATGGGTTTGTTAATCATGCCAAACTAATCTTATTTCATTCTTCAACATAGCGACTAAATTAGTAGACCAGAGAAATACTGTGGAGATAATATATTCAGATTTCAGCAAGGCTTTCGACAAAATAGATCACAACCTACTTCTTAGTAAGCTAGAAAAGGTGAAATAGATAGCACCACTGTTAGGATACACCCTAGCAGAATGTGCACAACAGGCAGGCAGGCAAGTATGTGAGATAAACGTTTTTGTAGCTTACACTCAGTAAAAAAGATACACTGTGCTAGTTAAATAGTTTATTCCAGTAAGAGTTTTAGCATAGTGAAACAGTCCATATATCATTTACTAGTTCAGTCCGTTCAGGGATTATTAAGTTGCAAAATCCAGTGTCTAAAAAGAGGTTAGTAAACTTACAAATATCAGTCCAGTAATATATCTCCTCGCAGTAGAGATATAAGTCAAACCTCCTTTCTTCCTTCAACGTTCAAAAACTCAGCAGCAGGGAACAGGCAGTTAGCAAACCAGCAATCCAGCAGGTTCTCTTGCTCCCTCTTATGGCAATTTCACAACTGCACCCAAAATTACATGCTTTGCAGTTTAAAGTGACACACACTTAAACTTAC
Organism: Pseudonaja textilis; assembly: GCF_049901715.1. NCBI lineage: Eukaryota > Metazoa > Chordata > Lepidosauria > Squamata > Elapidae > Pseudonaja > Pseudonaja textilis. The sequence goes on from NC_141991.1 coordinate 7,776,760, forward strand.
TATCATAGTTTATATATATTATTTTACCCAAAGTATGTTAGGTAACCTTGTTATTCCTAACAACCACCACTAGATGGACTCGCAACTGGCTGACAAACCATACTCAACTAATAGTCCTTAATGAGTCTAAGTCTACACGGAGGGAAGTAAGCAATGGGGTGCCACAAGGTTCTGTCTTAGGCCCAGTACTCTTCAATATCTTCATTAATGACTTAGATGAGGGAATAGAAGGGACACTTACCAAATTTGCAGATGATACTAAGCTGGCAGGAATAGCTAACACCCAAGAAGACAGGCTAAAGATCCAGATGGATCTTGACAGACAAGAGCACTGGGCCGTACCTAACAAGATGAAAGTCAATGTAGAGAAAAAAAAGTCCTACACTTAGGCAAGAAAAACCAAAAGCACCCATATAGACTGGGTGAAACCAGGCTCAATAGCAGTAACTGTTAGAGGGATCTTGGAGTCTTAATAGACAACCAGCTAAGTATGAGCCAGCAGTGTGTAGCAGCTCAAAAAGCTAATGCAACCCTAAATTGCATTAACAGGGATACAATCGAGATCAAGGGAGGTACTAATACCGCTCTATAAAGCCTTAGTAAGACCACACCTAGAGTACTGCATCCAGTTTTGTTTACCACATTATGAAAAAAAAATGTTGAGACTCTAGAAAAAGTGCAGAGAAGAGCTGTGGTAATATATTTTATTCTGCAAGTCCTTGTATAGCTTTGCATAGATCTAGGGACTAAAAAATGTCCCTGGTGGGGGCATTTCCGCCTGCTATGGATGTTTTTGTCCTGTTAGGACCTGCGAAGCTCAGGGGACCAGATATATCGGTGAAAGGTCATAGTACATAGCTGAGCCATTCCCATGGGAATTTCCGCAGCTGTATACTCTCATCCTATACATCCTGTGGAGATAACATCCTGTTGAGGTCACTTGTTTTCTGTATATGCATTTTGGTTCTCAATAAAAGCTGGTACCTGGGTTTACTCAGGGCTGGCATTTGCTCAGACGTTTTCCCTGCGTCTCATTTCAAATGCCAGACCACCACAAGTGGTGACCCCGACGTGATAGTTTGGAAGGCTATACGTTTTGGCGTGATAGCTTGAAAGCTATACGTTTCCTGCATCCTATACTCATCATCGCGGACGTCGACCGGGCCCTCATCTTCTTTGCTGGACGGAGATAGATTCTTTTCGTGAGTATGGGGGGAGGTCTCTCGAAGGCTCAGACAAAGCACCTCAGGGAATTGAGAGAGATCACTTGGAATAGTTTTAAGTTTGGAGTTCATAGTAGAGGACATGAAGTAGGAAAGAAAGAAATTGAGGACTTATTACAGTATGTTTGGAAACATATTCAGTCATATCCAGAGGGAGGTAGTATTAAAGTAGAGTCCTGGAAAAAGATAGGGAAATTTTTGCACGAGGAGCCTCGTGCCCCTTCTTCAATTTTGTTAACCTGGAGGGTGGTTATGGATGCATTAGCTACTCATGAACAACCACTCCTAGCACCCCCCGAAGAAGGTTTGCCGCCTTACCATGCGGTACGTTTATTGCCACCGACAGCACCTCCAGATAAATCCAGAGGACTGTCAGGCACTGAAAATACTTTGTCAGAAGATAAGAGTTTGCCTTTAAGAGTTCAAGTAGATGCAGTTACTGCAGCTATTCAGGAAGCAACAAATAGAGGGCAATTATCAGGAGATGATTTGGTAGAATTTGGAGTGGAGATTCAACTCAATCCAGTAGAAATTGGTGTAGATGCTGCTTTAAATCCGCAGAGAGTATGGAAGCCTCTGCCTCTCAGTGTTTTAAAGGAAATTAAGCAAGCAGTGAAAGAATATGGTGTTAGATCGCCATTTGCTCAGGCATTGCTAGAAGCAGTTGGTTATGGAAATAAAATGATTCCAGCTGACTGGAAAGCTCTGTTAAATATGATTCTAACCCCAGCTCAATTTTTGGTGTTAGATCAGAAATGGAGACAGCTGGCAGTTCAAAGGGGAATAGCAAATGTCACCGCAGATCAGCTTTATGGGGCTGGTAATTACACGACAGTGGAACAACAAAGAGATGGAATGCCAGAAGAGGGGTTCGTTCTTCTCCCACAATTAATTTTACAAGCCATAGGGGTTCTCCCTGATGGCGAAGGTGGAGAGAAGACCTTTACTAACATCAAACAAGGGAACAATGAACCCTATGAAAATTTCATTAGCAGATTGAAATTGGCTATTGAAAGGCAAATTGATAATCAATTTGCCCGGAACAAATTGCTTTTGAAGGTAGCAGTAGAACAGGCAAATGCAGATTGCAGGAAGATTCTGAATCCGCTTATCGCGAGCGGAGAGCAAGAGATCGCCGATTTGATAAACGCATGTAGAAAGGTGGGGAGTCAGACTTTTAACATGGAAACTTTAGCTCTGGCTCTGCAGGCAGGAAATGCTAAAAAAGGAACTTGTTTCAATTGTGGGAAGCCTGGACATTTTAAAGCACAATATTGGGCTCCTGGAGAGGGTCAAAGTCAGCAAAAAAAGAGATCAATGGGACAGAGTGTGACCTAAATCAGCCTATATCAGATGCTCCTAAAGTTTTTACTGATGGAGAAAATTTTTTCTTGGTGTTTGGAAAGATAAATCTGGAATTTGGCATACAAAAGTGACATCAGAGCAGAAGTCTGCCCAGCAGGCAGAACTTGCTGCTGTAGTTTTGGCTTTTCAAAATTTTCAAAATCAGGATTTTAATCTAATAGTGGATTCTTTGTATGTATATAATTTGTTACCCTTTGTAGCAGGTTCTTATTTGTCTCCTGGAATATCACCCAATATTCTACGTTTGCTTTTGTTGTTGCAAGGATGTTTGGAGCAGCGTGTGAATGTGTGTTTTGTTGCCCATATCCGTAGCCATAGTAAATTGCCTGGAATTTTATCACAAGGCAATGCCAAAGCTGACAGTGCTGTAACTTCAGTTCTCACTGTCCAGCCATGGGACAGCCATAGTTATTTTCATCAAAATGCTAAAGCGTTGGCACATCAATTCAAGCTTACTGCTGCAGAAGCTGCTGCCATAATTCAGCAATGTCCAACATGTTCAAAGCAGGGCACGGCTATCCCTATGGGAGTCAACCCCAGGGGGTTGAAACCTTCAATGATTTGGCAAATGGATGTTACTCAGTATCCATCATTTGCACCCTGGAAGTATATACATGTGACTGTGGATACTTAGGATTCCTAATGGCTACTCCTCAAAGAGGTGAAGCGGTTAAACATGTCATCAATCATTGCATCAAGACATTTTCAGTTGCTGGTACGCCTCAAACTTTAAAAACAGACAATGGTGCAGCTTATCGGAGCACAGTCTTTGATCAGTTTTGCAAACAGTGGTCCGTGGAACATAAATTTGGAATTCCATACAATTCCACAGGACAGGCTATTGTAGAGCATTATAATGGCATGCTCAAGAACATGTTAGCTAAATTAAATAAAAAGGAGGAAGCTCCTGGGCTTCCCGCAATTCAAGATCATTTAAATCTAGCCTTGTATACTTTAAATTTTTAAATTTGTCTGGTAACCCCCTGCGAGTGCGGCCAGCAGGCATTTTTCTTCTCCTTCTACAGATGCAGTGAGGCCTCGAGTGTTGGTGCGATTCCTTCCGGATCCGGCATGGGTTCCCGCTGAGCTGATTATGTGGGGACATGGTTATGCAGCAGTCGAACATCTTGGTCAAATTCGTTGGGTTCCTGGTCGATGTATTCGGCCTGATCATTCGCAGGCGTCTTCGCAGGTGCCAGTGAAGGAGGTTTCGGAGGAGCAGGATGGCGTTCCTGAGGTTCCTGATTCTCAGGATGGCGTTTCCATGGTTCCTGATTCTCTTGATGCCGGCAATTCAGGCGCAGTGCTGTGAAAAGATGACTGCTTATCTGAGATTGCCAACTTGTATGCAGCAGGTTCCTCTGGGGAATCGGACTAAATTGATCTGCAAACAGCGGCATCCTTTGATTTTTCCAGCATATTGGTCCTGGCATAAGGGTCAAGACATTCTTTACTCGGGACCTGATAAGGATATTATATCTTCAGCCTGTGCTACAACTCTGATCCTGTTTAATGTTTCTGTTTCAGACTATGGACAATATTGGTGTCAATTGGAGTTGCCTAAGTTACCTTATACAGACTCTCAATCCCACCTTTGGGAATAGCTATGAATTATGAAGATATTCATATTTTGAATAATTTTACTGTTGCTATGTTTAATGATACTGTTAAGAATATTAAGATGTTAAATGAAGAAGTGTCTGAAATTCGCCAAGTTACTTTACAAAATCGTTATGCTTTAGACATAATGTTAGCTGCTAAAGGAGGAGTTTGTGCCTTAATTCATTCACATTGTTGTGCTTTTATACATAATTATGAGCCTAACATTACAAGAACTGTTCATGATATGGAAGACCGCATAGCTGAACATGAAGCAGGAAAAGATGGCTTTGATAAGTCACTTTGGGCTTTGCTATGGGATTGGCTTCCTGACAGCTCATGGTTACGTTTATTGCTTCAATTAGTTGTGACAATTGTTATTATACTTATTATGTTGTGTTGCTGTATTCAATGTATTCCTAATCTATTTCAAATGTGTACCTCAGCTTTTCAACGTATGGGACCAAGTCGCGAAAGTCGCGAGGGAACTGTGTATTATGCCACTAAAACACCCCCTATCTTTGAATAAATAAAAAAGGAGGGAATGTGGTAATGTATTTTATTCTGCAAGTCCTTGTATAGCTTTGCATAGATCTAGGGACTAAAAAATATCCCTGGTGGGGGCATTTTCGCCTGCTATGGATGTTTTTGTCCTGTTAGGACCTGCGAAGCACAGGGGACCAGATATATCGGTGAAAGGTCATAGTACATAGCTGAGCCATTCCCATGGGAATTTCCGCAGCTGTATATTCTCATCCTATATATCCTGTGGAGATAACATCCTGTTGAGGTCACTTGTTTTCTGTATATGCATTTTGGTTCTCAATAAAAGCTGGTACCTGGGTTTACTCAGGGCTGGCATTTGCTCAGACGTTTCCCTGCGTCTCATTTCAAGTGCCAGACCCCCACAAAGAGCAACCAGGATGATTAGGGGACTGGAAACTAAGGCATATGAAGAACGGTTGCAGGAACTGGGCCTGGCTAGTCTAGTGAAGAGAAGGACCAGGGGAGACATGATAGCGGTCTTCCAAAATTTGAGGGGCTGCCACGAAGGAGGAGGATTCCAGCTATTTTCTAAAGCACCCGAAGGCCAGACAAGGAATAATGGATGGAAACTGAACAAAGAGAGATTTAACCTGGAAATAAGGAGAAACTTTCTGACCGTGAAAACAATCAACCAATGGAACAGCTTGCCCTCAGAAGTTATAGGAGCGCCATCACTTGAGACCTTCAAGAAGAGATTGGACTGCAATTTGTCAGAAAAAGTGTAGGGTCTCCCACTTGTGTGTGGGGGTTGGACTAGATGACCTATAATATCCCTTCCAACTCTGATTATCTGTTCTTTGTTTCACAATGCTTTGTAATCCTTTTCTTGAAGAGCAAGGGAATATTGACTATAATTCTTTCTCCATTTTCAATGTATTGGACACTTAAAGACTTTACACGAGGAAGCCATTAGAAAAAGCAACACATCACAATTCCATAAGTCTAGGCCCCAGCTCTCCAAAATGGGCAACTTTTAAGACTTGTAGACTTCAATTCCCAGAATCTCCCAACCAGCATGGTAACGTCTGTGCCAGAAATCTGGGAGTTGAAGTCCACAATTCTTAAAATATGTTTGGAGACCCCTAGTCTAGGTGCTGACCTAGTTTTATGTTAAGAAATTTCTTCCTTGTGTTTTCCAATGTGGGTTTCAATGAATGCGCAATTGTCAGTTAGACAGAAAAAAACACATTCTTAACATTAATGATTTTGCCTTTATAACAATCAATTACTGCTTTAAAATTAGTCCTCAACTTACAATCATTTCTTCAGTGACGGTTCGAAGTTATGAATTTTTTCACCCAACAGTTGCAGCATCTCTGTGTCATGTGACTAAAATCCAGACACTTGGCAACTGGCCTGTATTTTTGATAGTTGGGAGTATCCCAGGGTCAGGGGATCCCCGTTTGAGACCTTCAGACAAGCAAACTCAAAGGGGACACCAGATTACGTTATAACCTTGTTACTAACCGAACAACTGTGGCAAAACTTGTAAAATGGCACAAAACTCACTTAACAACTGTCTTGCTTAGCCATGGAAATTTGGGGTTTAATTGTGGTCATAAGTCAAGGGCCACCTGTATTTTCTGAAGCTGGTTCCCTGAATTGTCCGATTTACCCACCCAAAAGAGCCTGTATCTGAGATGTGAAAGCTAAGCCTTAAGCTGCTGCATAAGTTGGTGCATTCATAAAAATCAAGCACAATCAATATCGTATCTCAGACTAGAAATCAGTTAAACACAACCAAGGTTAAAGGTGGTGCAGACACACAGCGCGATCCCTCCAGTTATCACTTTTGATACAACTCTCGAGTCTCTTATTAATCCAATAGTTCATTCTCTTCCATCACTTTCTCCCAGTGAAGAGCTCACTGGAGATCCTGCTTCTCTTTGTTCTGGCCTGACTTTCTCCACATGGATGTAGTAGATCCACTGCTTGATTCCTTCCAACATCAGGGAAATATGGGGAGTCAACACCTAAAGTCACTTCTGGTTCTGAAGTTCTTTCTACACTCCACACACTGATGCAGCTTCGCCCCTGTGTGGATTGTTTTGTGGAGTGTAAGACGGCAAACATCTTTGAAACTCTTTCCACACTCGATGCATTTAAACGGTTTCTCTCCTGTGTGGATCCTATTGTGGGAGGTAAGACTGCCACTCTCATTATAACATTTTCCACACTCCAGGCATTTATAGGGTTTCTCCCGAGTGAAGCCTTCTATGGTACCTGAGTGAACGATTATATCTAAAGTTTTTTCCGCACTCATGACATGTATAGGGTTTCTCCCCAGTGTGGACCCTTTTGTGGCAAGTGAGGGCCCCGAATTGGTGAAGCATTTGTCACATTCAGTGCACTTATAAGGCTTTTCACCTGTGTGGGTCCTTTTATGGACGGTAAGACTGCAAACATCTTTGAAACTCTTTCCACACTCGATGCATTTAAACGGTTTCTCTCCTGTGTGGATCCTATTGTGGTAGGTAAGACTGCTACTATCATTATAACATTTTCCACACTCTGAGGCATTTATATGGTTTCACCCTGTGTGGTGTGGTAATATATTTTATTAATCATTTTCTGTAAGTCCTTTGTACAGTCATTTCCGCATAGATCTAGGGATTTGCAGACACTCCTGGTGGGGGCAGTAATTGCCTTTGCAATGGGTGTTTCATCCTGTTTGATCTGCTGAGGGCTTAGAGGGACCAGGAAAATAGGTGAAAGTTCAAGGTACACACAGAGACGTTCCCATGGGACTTTCCGTGCCTGTATATTCTCATGGGACTTTCCGTGCCTGTATGTTCTCATCCTGTTGAGGTCATTGTTTTTGATTCTGTACTTTTCGATTTCTTTCTTAAATAAATACTGCTACCTTCAGGTTAGGCTCTGGGCTGGCATTTGCTCAGATGTTTCCCTGCATCTCATTTCAAGTGCCAGACCACCACAAGTGGTGACCCTCGACGTGATAGCTTGGAAAGCTATACGCTTTCCCGCATCCTATACTCCATCGTCGCAGGCGTCGACTGGGCTCTCATCTTCTTCGCTTGGAGATAGGGTGGGGGAGATCTCTCGAAGGCTCAGAAAGAGCATCAGGAATTGAGAGGGATCATTGGGAATAGTTTTGGGTTTGGAGTTTCGTAGTAGAGGACATGCAATGGGAAAGAAAGAAATTGAGGACTTATTACAGTATGTTTGGAAACATATTCAGTCATATCCAGAGGGAGGTAGTATTAAAGTAGAGTCCTGGAAAAAAATAGGATATTTTTGCACGAAGAACCTCGTGCCCCTTCTTCAATTTTGTTAACCTGGAGGTGGTTATGGATGCGTTAGCTACTTATGAACAACCGCTCCTAGCACCCCCGAAGAAGGTTTGCCGCCTTACCATGAGGTCGTTTATTGCCTTCGACAGCACCTCCGGATAAATCAGAGGACTGTCAGGCGCTGAAAATACTTTGTCAGAAGATAAGAGTTTACCTTTAAGAGTTCAAGTAGATGCAGTTACTGCAGCTATTCAAGAAGCAAAAAATAGAGGGGAATTATCAGGAGATGATTTGGTGGAATTTGGAGTAGAGGTTCAACTTAATCCAGTAGAAATTGTCATGGACGCTGCTTTAAATCCACCCAGCGGGAGTGGAAGCCTCTATCTCTTAGAGTTTTTAAAGGAAGTTAAGCAGGCAGCAAAAGAATATGGTGTTAGATCGCCATATACTCAGGCGTTGTTAGAAGCAGTTGGTTATGGAAATTAAAATGATTCCGGCTGACTGGAAAGCTCTGTTGAATATGATTTTAACTCCAGCTCAATATTTGGTGTTAGATCAGAAATGGAGACAGCTGGCAGTTCAGAGGGAACAGCAAATGTTACCCCAGATCAGCTTTACGGAGCTGGTAATTATACAACAGTGGAACAACAGAGAGATGGAATGCCTGAGGAGGGGTTCATTCTTCTCCCACAGTTAATTTTTCAAGCCACAGGGGCTCTCCCTGACGGCAAAGGTGGTGAGAAGACCTTCACTAACATTACACAAGGGAACAATGAACCCTATGAAAATTTCATTAGCAGATTGAAATTGGCTATTGAAAGACAAATTGATAATCAATTCGCCCGGAACAATTGCTTTTGAAGTTAGCAGTAGAACAAGCTAACACAGATTGCAAGAAGATCTTAAATCCACTTGTAGCAAGTGGAGAGCGAGAGATCGCAGATTTGAATAATGCATGTAGGAAGGTTGGGAGTCAGTCTTTTAACATGGAGACTTTAGCTCTGGCTCTGCAAGCAGGAAATGCTAAAAGGGAAATTGTTTCAATTGTGGGAAGCCTGGACATTTTAAAGTGCAATGTCGGGCTCCTGGAGGGGGTCAAAGTCAGCAAAAAGAGATTCAATGGGACAGGGTGTTCGACCTAAATCAGTGTGCCCAAAATGTGAGAAAGGATACCCGTGGGCATATCAGATGCTCCTACAGTTTTACTGATGGAGGAAAGTTTTGGTGCTTGTGTTTGGAAAGATAAATCTGGAAGTTGGCATACAAAGTGACATCAGAGCAGAAGTCTGCCCAGCAGGCAGAACTTGCTGCTGTAGTTTTGGCTTTTCAAAATTTTCAAAATCAGGATTTTAATCTAATAGTGGATTCTTTGTATGTGTATAATTTCTTACCCTTTGTAGCAGGTTCTTATTTTGTCTCCTGGTATATCACCTGATATTTTAAGATTGCTTTTGCTGTTGCAAGGATGTTTGGAGCAGCGTGTGCATGTGTGTTTTGTTGCCCACATTCGTAGTCATAGTAATTTGCCTGGAATTTTATCACAAGGTAATGCCAAGGCTGACAGTGCTGTAACTTCAGTTCTCACTGTCCAGCCATGGGACAGCCATAGTTATTTTCATCAAAATGCTAAAGTGTTGGCATATCAATTCAAGCTTACTGCTGCAGAAGCTGCTGCCATAATTCAACAATGTCCAACTTGTTCAAAGCAGAGACACGGCTATCCCTATGGGAGTCAACCCCAGGGGGTTGAAACCCTCAATGATTTGGCAAATGGATGTTACTCAATATTCGTCATTTGCACCCTGGAAGTATATACATGTGACTGTGGATACTTACTCAGGATTTCTAATGGCTACTCCTCAAAAGGTGAAGCGGTTAAACATGTCATCAATCATTGCATTAAGACATTTTCAGTTGCTGGTACGCCTCAAACTTTAAAAACAGACAATGGTGCGGCTTATCGGAGCACAGTCTTTGATCAGTTTTGCAAACAGTGGTTCATGGAACATAAATTTGGGATTCCATACAATTCCACAGGACAGGCTATTGTAGAGCGTCATAATGGCACGCTCAAGAACATGTTAGCTAAATTAAATAAAAAAGGAGGGAAGCTCCTGGGGCTTCCGGCAATTCAAGATCATTTAAATCTAGCTTTATATACTTTAAATTTTTAAATTTGTCTGGTAACCCCCTACGCGAGTGCGGCCAGCAGGCATTTTTTCTCTTACTCCTTCCACAGATGCGGTGAGGCCTCGAGTGTTGGTGCGGTTCCTTCCGGATCCGGCATGGGTTCCTGCTGAGCTGATTACGTGGGGACGTGGTTATGCAGCAGTTCGAACATCTTGGTCAAATTCGTTGGGTTCCTGGTCGGTGCTGTTCGGCCTGATCATTCGCAGCCCAAGCACCAGTGAAGGAGGTTTCGGAGGAGCAGGATGGCGTTCCTGTGGTTCCTGATTCTCAGGATAACGTTTCTGTGGTTCCTGATTCTCTTGATGCTGGCAGTCCAGGCGCGGCGCTGTGAAGGCTGGGAAAAGATGACTGCTTATCTGAGGTTACCGACTTGTATGCAGCAGGTTCCTCTGGGGAACCGGACTAAATTGATCTGCAAACAGCGGCATCCTTTGATTTTTCCAGCATATTGGTCCTGGCATAAGGATCAAGACATTCTTTACCCAGGACCTGATAAGGATATTATATCTTCAGCCTGTGCAACAACTCTGATTCTGTTTAATGTTTCTGTTTCAGACTATGGACAATATCGGTGTCAATTGGAGTTGCCTAAGTTACCTTATACAGACTCTCTTTCCATTCGTCTTATGCCTCCACGGACTCTAATACGGAGGCGAAGAGCTGCTATTATCTCAGAAATTAGAGACCTTGGTGATAATTTATGGAAAGAAAATTCCTATATCAAGGATGTTCGGATTGCGGCTAAGGGTTTAAATGTTACTAATTGTTGGCTTTGTATGCATGTACCTGGGTCTGGGAAAGGTGGAGTTTTGCTACATGGTGTTCCTTTGAATGGCGAACCAGTACTAATTTAAATACTTATAATAACTTTAGTCACTGGATTGACTGGGGCCTGGGACCCCGAAAGGTGGGATCAAACATTATTCACAACAAAGGTAACTTTCACTACCAAAGCCTTGGTTTGTGTATTACCATCCCCCTGTAGGGACTCAATCTATTTTGCTGGGAAATACTACACTCTGCAAGAAGGTGATTCCTTTGGAAGGAGGATATATGAAATGTGTAAAAAGCAATAATTGGAGTGGAGAACAGCTGCATAAATCGGGATATCCTCTACGTTATCCCAGGCTTTGAAGGAGTTTCCCTATGACTGTTGTATAAATCAAACAGTCACTAAGAGGTCTGACATTGGTAACGGAGCATATGTTCTCTGTAATTGGATGTGGCTAATGTGGAAGTGGGAAAGTCAAGCTCTGACAATACCTATCATCAGCATTTAAAATACTTTCCCCTTCCGGATGGGTTATGGTTGTTATGTGGGGACGCTGCCTATCAACAGTGGCCAAAGAATTGGTCTGGAGTATGTACTATAGGTTTTTGTAATTCCTGTCATCTATAAATTGGAGGGTTTACCGATTGGGATGCGTATTCGTAATCGCCGAGAGAGTTGATTCTGGCCTGACTGTGGGTGGTAATTTGTGGACTCAGATTTCTAGGGCAGCAATCCCACCTTTGGGAATAGCTATGAACTATAGAGATATTCATATTTTAAATAATTTTACTGTTGCTATGTTTAATAATACTATTAGAAGCATTAAGATGTTGAATGAAGAAGTGTCTGAAATTCGCCAAGTTACTTTACAAAATCGTTATGCTTTAGACATAATGTTAGCTGCTAAAGGAGGAGTTTGTGCCTTAATTCATTCACATTATTGTGTGTTTTTATACATAATTATGAGCCCAACATTACAAGAACTGTTCATGATATGGAAGACCTTATAGCTGAACACCGAAGCAGGAAAAGATGGCTTCAATAAGTCACTTTGGGCTTTGCTATGGGATTGGCTTCCTGACAGCTCATGGTTACGTTTATTGCTTCAATTAGTTGTGATAATTGTTGTTATACTTATTATGTTATGTTGCTGTATTCAATGTATTCCTAATATATTTCAAATATGCACCTCAGCCTTTTCAGCGTATGGGACCAGGTCGCGAGGAACTGTGTACTATGCCACTAAAACACCCCCATCTTTGAATAAATAAAAAAGGAGGGAATGTGGTAATATATTTTATTAATCATTTTTCTTAAGTCCTTTGTACAGTCATTTCGCATAGATCTAGGGATTTGCAGACACTCCTGGTGGGGGCAGTAGTGCCTTTCGGCAATGGGTGTTTTATCCTGTTTGATCTGCGGGCTTAGAGGGACCAGGAAAATAGGTGAAAGTTCAAGGTACACAGCAGAGACGTTCCCATGGGACTTTCCGTGCCTGTATATTCTCATGGGACTTTCCCTGCCTGTATGTTCTCATCCTGTTGAGGTCATTGTTTTTTGATTCTGTACTTTCGATTTCTTTCTTAAAAGTTCGCTGGGGCTGGCATTTGCTCAGACGTTTCCCTGCATCTCATTTCAAGTGCCAGACCACCACAGTGAATCCTCTTATGGGAAGTTAAGGGCATCGGAGATCCTGAAGCATTTTCCACACTCTGCACATTTATACGCTTCTCTCCGGTGTGGATCCTTGCATGTAAGTTGAAATTGCCTTTTTCTGTGAAGCTCTTTCTGCACATCTTGCAGTGATATGGCTCTTTCCCTGTATGGATCCTATTATGTAAGCTTAAATTGCTGCTTCTGCTGAAACTTTTTCCATACTCCAAGCATTCATGGGGTTTCTCCCGTGTGGATTCTGCTATGTACATCACAGCTTTGTTTTGCACTGAAGCTCTTTCCACACATGCAACATTCATATGGTTTCTCCTCAGTATGGAGCCTTTTGTGGCAAGTGAGGCCCCACGAATGGGTGAAACCTTTGTCACACTCGGTGCACTTATAGGGCTTTTTCGCCTGTGTGGATTCTTTTATGGTATTCAGATGACTTTTTGACTGAAGCACTTCCCACGCTTAGGTGCATTGATTTGGTTTCCCTCCTCTGGGCATACTAGATGGGAAGTTAAGATGCTGGATGTACAGAAGCTCTTCCACACTCCAGGCATTTCTACGGTTTCTCCCCTGTGTGGGGTCCGACTTTGTGGGCACGAAAGCTTATCAGAACGGGAAAAGCACTTTTCCACATTGCAGGCACTGAAAGGGTTTCTCCCCCATAGGTGGATTCTGCTATGTCACGATATAGCTACTTTTCACGGAAGCTCTTCCACACTCCATGCATTGAAAGCCTGTGTGGATCCCTCTTGACTTGACGCACCACCAAATGCGATGACCATGTTTTGACTGAAGCTCTTCCACACTCCAGGCATTGTAGGGTTTTTCCTGTGTGGATTCTGTGATGCTCCAGTAAGGCATCTCAGAGCGACGGAAGCCTCTTTCCACACTCCATGCAAATGGTTTTTCTCCCGATGTTTCTCTCTCGTGTGACTTAAGTTGACCTGCTTTGATCACTGAAGCTCTTTCTGCACTCCAGGCATTTATAAGGCTTTTCTCCTGGCCTATGATTCTGTGATGGCTGTAAGGTGTCCACACTCAAGCATTTATAGGTTCCTCCCCAGAGAGACGCAGCTCTTTCTTACACTCCATGCATTGAATGGTTTTTCCCTTGTGGATCCCTCCTCTGTGGATACATGTTGGATCTAGACTTCAGATGATTCTTTTAGGGATTCAAGCTGAAGCTCTTTCCTGCACTCCAGGCATTCAAAGCGCACTCTCTCCCTGTGTGGATTCTGGTGATGCTCAGTAAGGTATTCAGATGACGGTGAAGCTCTTTCCACACTCCATGCATTGAAATGGTTTTTCTCCCGTGTGGATCCTCTCGATATGACTTATTGACTTTTATTACTGACTTAAGTTGACCATTTCTGTGATTTTTCACTGAAGCTCTTTCCACACTCCAGGCATTTATAAGGCTTTTCCCCAGTATGCATCCTATTATGTATGGTTAGAGAAGAGGTGTTGCTAAAGGTTTTTCCACACTCAAGCATTTATATGGTTCTCCCCAGAATGGAGCCTTTTGTGGCAAGTGAGGCTCCCAATGAATTGGTGAAGCATTGTCACACTCGGTGCACTTATAGGGCTTTTCTGCCTGTGTGGATTCTTTTATGGGTATTAAGGCTACTTTTTTACTGAAGCACTTCCCACACTCGGTGCATTGATTTGCTTTCCCTCCTCTGTGGATACTTTGATGGAAGTTAAGATGTTGGATCTACAGAAGCTCTTTCCACACTCCATGCATTGAAAAGGGTTTCTTTCTCGTGTGGATTCTGTGATGGCGTATTTAGTGATTCAGAGCGACGGAAGCTCTTTCCACACTCCATGCATTGAAGGGTTTCTCTTCCGTGTGGATCACTTTCATGTGACTTAAGATGACCTTTTTGACTGAAGCTCTTTCTGCACTCCAGGCATTTGCAAAGGTTTCTCCCCTGTGTGGATTCTGTGGGATGGCGATTTAGATTCATTGAAGGGTTTCCCTGTGTGGATTCTTTGATGGCTTTTGACTGGAATTAAGAGGGATTCTGGGAGGGCGGAAGCTCTTTCCACACTCCATGCATTGAAAGGATTTTTCTCCCATGTGGATCTGCTCTTTCCACAATGCATTGAAATGGTTTTTCTCCTGTGACTTAAGATGACCTTTTTTGACTGAAGCTCATTATGTATGGTTGTATAAAGAAATAAGTAAAGGTTTTTCTGCACTCCAGGCATTGAAAGGGTTTCTCCCTGTGTGGATTCTGGTAAGGATGGTCAGTAAGGTGTTCAGAGTTAAGAGACGGAAGCTCTTTCCACACTCCATGCATTGAAATGGTTTTTCTCCCGTGTGGATCCTCTCGCGTGACTTAAGTTGACTCCTTTTTATTACTGAAGCTCTTTCCACACATAACCATGCAGTGATATGGCTTTTCCCCTGTATGGGTCCTATTATGGCAAGTGAGGTCACTTGCAGAGCGGAAGCTCTTCCCACATTCAAGGCATTTATATGATTTCTTCCCAGTGGGGCTTTTTTTTCCAGGAATTTGGTTCCTGCTCTGAGTAATCCTCTGTTCTACCCTCCTGAGTTGATGCAACCTCTCTCTCTGTAGAGGTTTTGATGGGAAGTAGGGAGGCACTGCTTCCTAAGCTTTTTCCCTATCAACATACCGATGTTGCTTCCTCTCTTCGTAGGGCCCTTCTTATGTGAATTAAGATCACTTTTCTGACTGAAGGTCCTTCCACAATCCAGACATTTGTGTGGATCCTCTGCTTGTGAATCTTTTTATGCAATGCAAGGGAACAGCTTGTACTGAAGCTTTCTGCACACTTTGTACAATTGTATGGTTTCCTTCTACTATTCTTTCACGTAGAGGAGGAGGAGAAGAATTCCTTCCCGGAGCATTGCCTGCTTTCATCTTGTTTCTCTCCAGCAGGGCTTTGGCAACAGCCACCTAATCCAGATTCACCTTGGAGTGTTTTTGCCATACCTTGAACACATTTCTTTTTCATGACAATTATCTGCGTCCAATAAGACATTGATATCTGCACATAGTAAACCAGAGCAATTCTCCAGCTCCTCCGTTAATGGTTTTTCTTCTGAACTTTGCTTTCCATACAACTTTTCTGCAACTTCCTTTTTGTCTTTTGGCAAAGGTGCTGCTACCTCTTGGCCAGAATCCTCCATCTCCCATCTGTCACCTGCTTGCAACAATAGAAAAAGAAAAGTTAACACAAACTTAGGTGCAAAAGGGATCAAGCACCACTGCTGTATTTGAACAGTACCAAACTTCCTCCCAAATCACATTGGTTCAAAACATGGTGACAATCCTAAAACCATTTGGGATCATGTTCAGGGTTGGCACAGCGAGGCTGGGCAGAGCTGTGGGAATGGGAAGGGGGAGTAGAGATAGCTGGGCATGTGTAGCCAAAATAGAATTCTTTCCCCTGGGAACCAAGGATGTTCTCATCAGCACCTGGTGAGGCACATGAGGAAAACAGCTGGACTTGGACTGTGACCCAATTGGACCATGGGATGGATGAGTGGACTGGGGGAAGAACTTTGAATTGGGGGGCGAAACCGCTGGACCTTCAGAGTCAGCTTTTCAGCAGCTGTGCCAAAAGGACTTGCCTAATAAATCTGTACTTTGAGGAATCATCAAACCTCAGAGTTTTGATTCTTTTGGGTCTGTTACTTCGAACCCTGACACATGGTGCGATGCTTAGGATTAAGTTGAAATAAGATTTTACCTTCGGCTCTCTCTTGTCCTCGGTGGTACAAAACGAAAATGTGAAAATCTTGGCTAAGATCATTTAAATTTTATGGGGTGAGAACCATCAGCTCTACTGCTTCAGATTTAGCTCAAAGGAAGCAGAAAGGACACTTAAAAAGAGGCCTTCATTCATTCATTTGTTCATTTATTCATTACATTTATTGGCCTCCAGCTTGCCATAGGGAAACCCTTGATGCCTTATTATATTAAAAGGATAAAAATATATATAAAACAATAGTGTACAAATACAAATACTCAGTTCTAAGTAAAAGACAATAGACTTGATGATAGAGAACCTATTGGTTTACTTTCAATCTGAAAAGATAGAAATGTTGACATCCTTGGACCTGGGAAATGAGCTTCAGCCTCATCTCCATGAAGAGGTTTTTCCTTGAAAAAGCTGGTTCTCAGTTACCCTGAGGTGTTCATTCCTCCTTATCCCAAAGGGCTTTTTCTTAAGGCAACTGGACTTTCTTTTTCCTTGAACATGTTTCCCTTCTCATCCAAGAAGCTTCTTCAGTTCTGATTGAACGATGGAGGATGGAAGGATTGATATTCCTTGCAGTCATCTGGACATAAGCACTCTTTCCGACTGGATGATTGCAAGGAGTATAAATCCTTGTGTTAAATCTGTGGATTCTTATCGGGCTCTTAAGTGTCATAGAGTCAGTATAGACCAAAAACAACAAAATGAAAGCAACTTCTAAAAAGCTTTCTACAAAGTGGGACAGGCAGGATTGGAAAGAGGCTAGGATGGGAAACTTCATGTGGAATTGAAGGACATTTTATCAGACTAAGTAGGAGTAGAAATGTACAGAAGGATGCTCCAATCTATTGCATACATCAAACAAATTAAATATTTTATCTGAGCTGCTCACGTCCACCACCCAGGGGAAACCTGTCAGGGAACTGGTCAGTAGGATCCAAATGAAGTCAGAGATGCTGACACAAACTTGATATAAATTGATGTTACATGTATGAATGTATGTATGTATGTAAGTATGTCTATATGTATGTATGCCTGCCACACACTGTAAATATATATTTACAGTAAAATTTCATCCAGTTGGTCTGGAAAGTGTTGGACAGCTTCATCAGCACACCCAGCTTTACTTGTTGTTCGTAAGTTACAGTAATTATTATTTTCAGGATCGCGCAAAGCAGCCATGACCGGCTCCAAAGGTGTCATGGTACTCTTCACCCGCTGTTCACTTTAGCGTTTCAAAAACGCTGAATTAAAATGCTTCCCTAAATCGGATGAAGACTAACGGGACTTCTTTTGGGGATCGGATCATCAATCCAAAGCACAAGGAGCTGTTCTGTTTTTGAAAAGAGGTCTGTCCTATTTCTCGTGATTATGGCATCGGCTCCTGGAGCTGATTTAATCGCCTTTTTTATCTTTTCTTTAACCTTAAGGATCATGCATATGGTGGAACAAGCCAGTCCTCCTCCTTTTTCTAAGGTCTTTACCTTCTTCCCCTCTCATGGGCTTTAATTATTTTCATTTTCAAGTCCAAATTGATACTTTTCCTTTGTTTCTTACCTCCATGTTGAGCTGGAGTAGAGCTTGGTCGCTTTCCTTGGGAAGACATTTCTAGCCTAAGAAAGAGTTGATGGAAAAGGCCAGTATCTTGTCCTGGAGAGAGAGAGAGAGAGGCTGGCTCAGAGCTGTTCAGTAAGATCAATACTATGGTTCAGGGAGGAAGTATTATAGGGCAATAATGTGTCTTCCTTCTCTGTCGACCATTTCTTGACAAAAGCATAGCAATGGTCGCTGCAGTGTACAGTATTTGACAGTCTTTTATTTACAGTACTGTATTAAACTGTGGTTTATATACTCCATCTTTGCGTTTAACCTGTTCCACTTGGTTATTTGTTCCCTTCCTGCACAGCATGTGTAAGATTGAATTTGATTCTTAGCAAATGGGAGAGACTGAATTGTGAAGGCCAGTACTCTCCACACTGTCCATTCGTGAAGAAAAGCCAGGCTTCATAGAAAAGCATGAAAACCTGAGATAAATAGCTTGCCAATTTGAAAATCAGCACTTTAGAGAAGAATACAGCAACAAAAAACAAATAATAGTACTACAGGAGTTGAGGTGCATTAAGTTTTAAAATATTATTTTACACTACAGTAACATAATCCCTTACCTAAGGAGGCAATGTTCCTCTTGTTTTCCAGCATGACTTCTTGGTACAGGGCTTTTGCTCAGAATCCAACAGGGCCCATTCCTCCACGGAGAAAAACACAGCTACATCCTCAAATGATACCAAATCCTGACACAGGGAGGGGGAAAAAACCCACAGCGTATTCCATGAATATTCCTAACAACGAACACTTCAATGAATTACAGGCTAGTCTTCTTCTTAAAGAAAAGCCACAGCTTCCAAGTAGGGCAAAGGAGCATGTAGGATATTGAATTTAGTATCTGGAAGAGTAAAGTCTACAATAGGCCAGAACACAATTGTAACTGATTAGAGTGCTGACTCATGCAGGATGCAATCTGCGCTACGATTGGCTGCTGTAAGTAGAAAGGGGGCGTTTCCCTTTTTCCCTCCTTTTTTCCCCTCTCTGTGTTCTGCATGATGCTTCAGATTTACCTCAGGATGTTCCTCTGTTTTCCTATCTTACATTCTTCCTTTTGTGGATGATGACAGATTGTTGTAAATTTGCATGTTAAATATATTTATGATAATATAAAAGTCTCCAAGTCTATGTCAGTGTCTCCAACGTCATCTGGGCAGCTGCTGTGCTCTCTACAAAAGCCAAGCTCGGACTTTACTTTTTACTTTGGGCTTTTATGTTCACCGCTTTCAAAAAAACCCAGAGTAAAGACCACACCTGGAATACTGAGTTCAGTTTTGGTTACCACATTAGAAAAAAGATGGGGAGACTTTGGAAAAAGTGCAAACAACAACCAAGGATTAAAGGCTTTGAGACTAAATGACACAAAAAACAGTTGCAGGAACTGGATATGGCCAGTCTAGAGAAAAGAAGGACCAGGGGAGACACAATAGCAGTGCTCCAATATTTGAGGGGTTTCCAGTATTTCTGGGGTTCATGACAGTGAGAACAATTAACTAATGGAACGGTTTGCCTTCAGAAGTTTTGGGCTGGAGGTTTTTAAGGAGAGACTGGACGGCCACTTGTCTGAAAGGGTATAGGGTCTCCTGCTTGAAACAGGGGGAGGGGCTAGAGGATCTCCAGGATCCCTTCCAATTGTGTTATTCTGTTATTGGGAGATTGGCACACCTGGGGAGGGGAGGGGAGAATCCTCCTACCTGGAGTTGGAAGCTCAGCCGCTGTTGATCCTCCATTACAAAGAACTGGGGTTCCGGGAGATGAAGCCATGGCCACGAGAGGGTCTAGGAGAGGGGAAAAAACAGCAAAGGAATAATTGGCTATCAAACATCCGAAGGATATTCTTGAGCATCCAGTGCAAAAGGCTGATTTTAGCCTATTTCTAGATTAACTAGGGGACGGACCCCTTTAAGTGAGTCCTTTGCAGCCACAGCAACACACACAAAAGCTCATTCTGGGTGACCAAGGAGAGGAAAACCATGAATGTGTGCATTAAAGACCAAAGGTGTGGAAGGACCAGGATTGGGATTCAGAGGCAGATTATCTCAGCTGTGAGATATGTGACTTCAACACACGTGGGAAATTCTGGGTTTGGAAGCCCACAAATCACAAGGTTGCCCAGGTTGAGAAACAATGGCCCACAGGAAAGAGCGACGCCTCTTTAAATGCACCCAAAAATGCAGTTCAATTGAACGATGGGAACGAGGAAAGGAAGGCGGGCGAAGAGATGGAAGGGCGTCCGGAGGAGCCTTGAGCCGATGCTCTCTCCTGAGCGGGCTCGTCTTGAGCGGCTCCCCGAAACAGCAGCGCCTGGGGGGGATCGCCCCCCCTTTTCTCCCCGCCGGTTTCGCAGCCCTTCAACTCGGAGCCTCCTGGACCTGAAACGGCGCCAGAGCAAAGGAAGCGACGGGAAACGGTCGGGAAGGGCCGGCAGAAAAGAAAGGAGAATAAGAATCATCTCCCCCAGGAGGAAGTGGGGGCGGCAGCAGCGATCTTAGCAGCGCCCCAAGAAGCTGCCTGGAAGGCTCACCTGTCCCGGCATTTCCCAGGAAAGAAGAGGGAAGATAGGGAGGGAGGGAGGGAGGAAGGAGGGAGCTTTCTACCTGGCCCTCAATAGGAAACACGCGGCTTCTTCCTCGACTGGAATCCGCTCTCCAAGAGACCCGGGCAGGAAAGGATCCGCGATCGCCGCTGGCCACGCTTCCTTCCTTCCCGGCCACGCTCGGGAATCCCCCTCCCCGGAAGGACCCCAGCCAGGATTTTGCAGAGCCCAAGCCGGAAACGCGTATAGCTCCTCCCATTTTCTACAGGGCGGAGAGCGGGGATCCCCTCGTCTGCCCCCAACCTTCTGCCCCGGGGGAATCGGTCCCGCGTGGGAGGCTCAGCTGGGCAGGGAGTCCAGGGCTGCTTCGCCCCAGGCGGCCCAGAGAACCAGGGGGGAGAGGGAGGGGACGAGGCCCAGGGACGGGAGCAGGAAGGGGAAGGGGATGCGGAGCCTTAAAGTGAAGGAGCGAGTTGCCCTTTAACAGAATAACAGAGGTTTGAGGGACCTTGGAGGTCTTCTAGTCCAACCCCCAGGCAGTCAGAGAAAGGGGAGAGAGGGAGGGAGCAAAGTTAGGCAGGAAAAGGAGCTTCTCTTATCCATTTAGCATAGTCCTCAACTTACAACTTACTCCCTTCAATGACTAACAGTCAAGATTGTGCCCTAGTAACAAACAAACAATGGCTGTCTTACAAATAGTCCTTGACTTATGGTCATTGGAGTAGTGGTCGAAGCTACAACGGCATTGAAGATACTGACTTTTTTGCACTAAAGACGGGTGCAGCCTCCCCATTGGTGCATTTTGCCATGTGCCATAGGACTGTGGAAAGGGAACTTCACCAGGACAGGGGTGACACCCAAGCAGGAAAAATGCCAGGGGAACATCAGGCTAGCCATAAAAGCAAACTTGCATAGGAAAAGAGATTTGATAAAAGGTATTGAAAGAAGCCCCCCTAGACAAAAGCCAAGTAATTAAGAAAGCTAGGAAACAAGAAAAAGAAATCCCTTACAAACAAAAGGTCATGCCAAATCAGCAAAACAAATAGACAAAAGACAGGAGATTGCCACCAAACAAATATAAGAAAACATTAGGATGAAACTGATAATCCAATCAAACCACCCCACAGAGTTTACCCTCTGGCGGAAATGAAGACAACCCCCTGACAGGATTTAAAACATTAAGAAATACAAACACAAGCACTCACACACAAAAGGAGAAAAGGTATAAAAATCAGGAGTTTATTACACAAAGCTGGCTAGCCCCAGGAACGCAGACTTCTTGCTATCTCTTGCCTTCCTGAAAATTAAAGGAACCCGCTTCCAAGTAGTTGTCTGTGTCCCAGCAGGAAAACCGAATCCTCAGAAGAAAGGCATTTTAGAGCCTTTCAACAGGACATTTGGGGTTCTGAAACAAGCTGAAGCACTTATGCCTTGATTCTAAGTTTACCCTGTTAAGTGGATCTCCAGGGATCCTTCTATTTAGACCAGGGATGGAGCCCCTTGACCATTTTTTGATTGGTGGACTTCAACTTCTAGAATTTGAGAAGGTTGAAAAATGCTGCTGTAGTCCAGAGATTGGAAACTGAGGCCCGTTTATGACTTGTTGGATTTCAGCTTCCAAAATTCCTGAGCCAGGGAGTTGAACTCCACAAATCCAAAAAGGAGCAAGATACACCACCCCTGATGAGACTCTGGCCTTCCAATTGCCAGAGGACAAACTGTGCATCCGGCCTTGTTCCCAGGCAAAACTGAGCCTTCTCCAAAGAATCTTAGGTCTCTTCGCCATCTTCCCCCTTCTGAGAGTTTAACTTTTATTGTGAATATTCAGGTTTTATTGAGGATATAAAAAATAACTGTAAAAGACAGACCAGAAAATAAAAGTTAAAATAAGCAAAAAAAAATAGTGAGAACACCTGTCTGAGCTTCATGAAAACAAATAACCGAGGCCTGATGGATTACATCCCAGAATTTTAAAGGCTCTGGCAGAGGTCATCTCAGAACTACTGCACCATATCTTTCAAAAATCCTGGAGCACCGGGGAACTACCAGAGGACTGGAAAAGATTTGATGTGGTTCCCATCTTCAGAAAAGGATTTTAAAAAAAAACAGACCCAGCAAACTATAGACCAATCTGCCTAACATCAATACAAGGGAAGATACTGGAAAAGATAATAAAAAACAGATCTGTCAACATCTAGAAATAAGTAATAACTAGCAACATGGGTTTGTTAAGAACAGATCATGCCAAACTAATCTTATTTCATTCTTCAACATAGCGACTAAATTAGTAGACCAGAGAAATACTGTGGAGATAATATATTCAGATTTCAGCAAGGCATTCGACAAAATAGATCACAACCTACTTCTTAGTAAGCTAGAAAAAGGTGAAATAGATAGCACCACTGTTAGGGATACACCCTAGCAGAATGTGCACAACAGGCAGGCAGGCAAGTATGTGAGATAAACGTTTTTGTAGCTTACACTCAGTAAAAAAAGATACACTGTGCTAGTTAAATAGTTTATTCCAGTAAGAGTTTTAGCATAGTGAAACCGTCCATATATCATTCACTAGTTCAGTCCGTTCAGGGATTATTAAGTTGCAAAATCCAGTGTCTAAAAAGAGGTTAGTAAACTTACAAATATCAGTCCAGTAATATATCTCCTCGCAGTAGAGATATAAGTCAAACCTCCTTTCTTCCTTCAACGTTCAAAAACTCAGCAGCAGGTAACATGCAGTTAGCAAACCAGCAATCCAGCAGGTTCTCTTGCTCCCTCTTATGGCGGTTTCACAACCGCACCCAAAATTACATGCTTTGCAGTTTAAAGTGACACACACTTAAACTTACTATCATAGTTTATATATATTATTTTACCCAAAGTATGTTAGGTAACCTTGTTATTGCTAACAACCACTACTACATGGACTCGCAACTGGCTGGCAAACCATACTCAACTAATAGTCCTTAATGGGTCTAAGTCTACACAGAGGGAAGTAAGCAATGGGGTGCCACAAGGTTCTATCTTAGGCCCAGTACTCTTCAATATCTTCATTAATGACTTAGATGAGGGAATAGAAGGGGAACTTACCAAATTTGCAGATGATACTAAGCTGGCAGGAATAGCTAACACCCAAGAAGAGAGGCTCAAGATCCAGATGGATCTTGACAGACAAGAGCACTGGGCCGTACCTCACAAGATGAAAGTCTGTTGGGTATATGGATACACCAACTGGTTTGGGTGAATGAATATATAAAACCTAGGTTTAAGTGTTTGCAACTTTAAGCTCCAAACTGCAATGTCATTGCATAATTATGGGTGCGGTTGCAAGCTGCAATAAGAGGCAGTGAGAGAGACGTAACACTTCCTGGTTTCGAGTTCCTGGTCTGGTTCCTGGTCCTGCTGGTTCCTGGTGTTACTGGTCTCTGGTCTGTCTGCTGTCTGTCTGCCTACTACTGTTTACTACTGTATGAGATGTCTACTGTGCAAGATACTTCTCTACTGAACACAAGGACTGTTTGCTTGGTGAGCTGTGGATTCAGCATTGTCTTTGAGAGAAAGGTATCAGAAGAAGAAGATTTACAAGCAGATAAAGACATTGTATTTACTGTTTAAAAGACTAGGTAACTGGATGAATATACTGGATACTGACATATGGACTGAATGACTCTTCTTAATCTCTGTGTGAATTAAAATAACTATTTAAAACCACAAACAGTGTTTTTGTCTCAAGTGTGTGTATACTTTTGGGCCCAGCCTCTCTCTCTCATTTGGCTGCCTGGCTTGACTGCTGCTGTGCACTCTGCTCGGGGGTTTATCCCCAAACACTAACATTGGTTATGGGCCCAGCAGTGTGCACAGTCTAGCTAACCAGGATATACCAGAGAGAGTTTTTGGGGTGAGTTGCACATTGCTGTAAAGACAAACTGTTTGTTGAATAGTTATTTATCTGCAGAGCAATGGCACAAGTAAATTTGCCAAGTCTGTCCATGATATCCAGGTTAGATGGAACAAACTATGTTTCATGGTCAATGAAGTGTAGTTTACTGCTACGAAGAGAAGGTTTGTGGGACATAATAACAAACCCACCAGATGTATCTAACTTGGATCCTACTGTTGATGAGGATGCCAAAAAGATACAGGACTATAAACAAAAGAATGAACAGGCTTTGTGCATCATAGGACTAACTCTCTCAGACCAGCAACTGATACATATTCGTGGAGAGGAAAGTGCTGCCAACTGCTGGGAGAATCTCAAGAGGGTTTATGTTCGAGACAGTGTAGGAGCTCATATTAATCTTACACGGAAGCTGTTTAGAACACATCTTGATGAAAATGGAGACATGTTAACTCATTTAAACTGTATGAAAAGCATTTTTCAAGAGTTACAAGAAAAAGAGCTTATATTTAATGAGTTGCAACAAGTATACATTATACTGTCTTCTTTGGATCGAAGCTATGATGATTTTGTGACTGCTTTAGAGGTACTGCCTAAAGACAGTTTATCAGTAACTGAGATAACCGGCAGGCTATTAGAGGAATCCAGGAGAAGGAGTGAACGTGACCAGCTGAGAGGAGATAAGCCTAATGAAGAGAAATTATCTTCAAAGCCTGAAAGAAACCAGCTATGTAAGCTGAAGCACCCAGAGGAAGAGAAGTTATCTTCAACAGCATACACAATTAAAAAGTGTTTTAATTGTGGAGGCAGAGGACATTTGGCAAGATTCTGCAGAAAAGGAAAACGCCAGAATGTAAAGAAGCCAAAGAAATCCTTTGAACTGGCCACGTTTAGCAACTGTGATATGAAGAATGATATATGGGTGGTGGACAGTGGAGCATCCCACTGTATCACGAGAGATAAGACAAAGTTTATAAAAATGTCTACAAGTTCTCAACGTATATCACTCGCTAACGGTTGGCATCTCAAGGCCAAGGGTGAAGGTATTGCATATTGTCCATGTTTAAACCAGAATATAAACATGTTGTATGTACCACAGTTAAAGTTGAACTTACTTTCTGTAAGAGAATTAGATAAATTAGGATATGTGGTTACATTTAAGAATAATAAGTGCATACTGGAAAGGGATAACAAGAAGGTAACTGCAGCTTTAAATGGAACATTGTATGTCTTACATGATAGTAAGAAAGGGGAGGCACAGACTGTATTTAATAATACCAAGCCTCATGATGAATGTATCCATTTATTGCATAGGCGTTTGGGGCATGTAAATTTTAAAATGCTAAAACGTACAGTAGAGTTATCTGAAGGAATAAGGTTAAAGCCCTGTGATAAGTATTTGCGTTGTAATATCTGCTGTGAAGATAAGAGTAAAATATTGCCTGCAAATAGGCTAAATGGTTTCAAAACTAAAGAACCTTTAGAAGTAGTATTTGCAGACATTATAGGTCCAAAGAAACCCAGTATGGGGGGTGCTCGATATATACTGAGCATTATGGACCATGGGTTTTGCTATTTAATGAAAAGCAAAACTAAAACATATCAACATTTCTTCAACTGGTTAAAGTTTGCAGAAAGAAAGGCTAAAAGGCAACTGATAACCCTGGTGACAGATAATGGTACGGAATTTGTTAACAGCAAATTCCAGAATAGATTAAAGGCAGCTGGTATAGAGCATAAGAAATCTGCACCATACAGACCACAACACAACGCATTTATAGAGAGAAGAGGCCAAACACTACAGGCAATGGTTAGAACAATGTTAACTGATTCTGGATTACCTGATTCTTTGTGGGGGGAGGCTGCAATGTGTGCTAATAACTTATTGAACAACGTGGTTAACTCAACTACTGGTGAAATACCATTCACCATGTGGCATGGCAGGAAGCCTGATCTGAGTTACCTGCACACATTTGGTGCACCAGCATGGGTGCATATCCCTACACAACTCAGGCGTAAAGGGCAACACAGAGCTAAACAATTTTTCTTCGTTGGTTACCAAGCTAACCATAGGGCATATAGATTTTGGGAGAAAGGCACATCTAGAGTGTTATGTAGTGCCAATGCCCAATTTCTAGAGCACGTAGGATGGGATAAGTTAGAGCAGGATAACAATAAAGAAGTGATTATTGAATCCTACAGAAATCCCATTAATTATCCCTGTAACTTTAAAAATAAAGTAAAAAGAGAAGTACAGGAAGAGATTGTGCCCATAGAAGAAGAAATAGAAGAAATAGCTCAGCAAGATGAGGAAAAGGACCAGGTAGTAACTCAAGAAAGTCCTCATACAAGCCCTGTAATTCCCAGAAGGACTACACGTATATCTAGACCGCCTGATAGATACCAGGCTAACACAGTGTGCCAGGTAAATAGAGTACCATCTACTGTGGATGAGATAAAAAGGTATCCTTCTAAAGAGAAAGAAAGTTGGTATGCAGCAATGAATAAGGAATTGAAATCCTTGAAGGATATGAAGGTATATGAAAATGTGAGATTACCTGTTGGTATAAAACCCATTGGCTGCAAATGGATTTTTAAGTTAAAAACTGATAAGGATGGAAACATAATCCATAAGGCAAGATTAGTAGCCCAAGGTTTTAGACAAAGTGCAAATGACTATGATGAAGTATTTGCACCTAGTCTTAAAGCAGCAACGTTAAGGGCAGCCTTAGTGTGGGCAGTAAGCAAGAAGTATATAGTTAACCATTTAGATGTGGAAACTGCTTACTTGCATGCTCCACTAAGACATACTGTATATATGAAAAAGCCTAGTGGATTGAAAGGTGATAATAATAATGATTGTTGGTTGTTAAAGAAGAGCCTCTATGGTCTTAAACAATCGGGCTATGAATGGAACCAGTATATTGTAAAGGAACTGAACAATATAGGGTTTAAAGCTGGTTTAGCCGACCCATGTCTATTTAAGAGAGAAAAGAATGGGAGGATATCATTATTGTTGTTGTTTGCTGATGATATTGCTCTGATAACTGAGACTGGTGATGAAGCAAATGAAATAATATCATCATTAGCCAAGAAAATCAAAATCGGGCAATTAGGTGAGATAGGGAGGTATCTAGGATTGAATATACTGAGAACACTGAAAGGGTTTAAGATATCTCAAGAAGATAAGATATCTAAATTGCTATTAGATTATAAGATGGAACTTTGTAAGCCTGTAAAGACTCCTATGAGTCAGGATGTTTGCAAAATGGATACACAAGTCCCAAATGTGATAAGGAATTGTATCAATCTTTGATTGGTAGCTTATCATATATTAGCAATTGGTCAAGGCCAGATATTGCTTTTAGTATTAATCAGCTGGCACGACACAATAATGACCCGCTTCAATGTCACTGGATAGCATTGAAGAGAATCTTAAGATATCTTGAAGGA
The DNA here is from genome assembly GCF_049901715.1 of Pseudonaja textilis. Classification (NCBI taxonomy): domain Eukaryota; kingdom Metazoa; phylum Chordata; class Lepidosauria; order Squamata; family Elapidae; genus Pseudonaja; species Pseudonaja textilis. The sequence continues at coordinate 7,804,589 of NC_141991.1, forward strand.
ACATTGCACCATGCATTGTATTTAGAGCCAGAAGGTGATCTCATATTGAGTGCTTATGCAGATGCTAGTTTTGCATCAGAAAGAGACACAAGAAAGTCGACTTCAGGAACAGCCATAATGCTGGGTAAGACATTAATTGGTTGGAAGTCAATTAGACAACAGCATATAAGTTTGTCTACTATGGAGGCAGAATTCTCCTGTTTATCATTTTTATGTACTGAGTTGACTATGTATAAACAAATGTTGAAATGATATGGGTATAACTGTAAATTACCCTATAGTTGTACATGAAGATAATCAGGCAGCAATTCAAATGGCCACAAGTATTGCAGTAAAAACTAGGAGCAAGCATACAGATTTGAGGTATCTAAATGTAAGACAATCTGTAAATAGTAAAATGATTCAGCTAGAGTACTGTATGTCGGAGGACAATATAGCTGATAATTTTACTAAAGCCCAAGGTGCCATTAAGCACCTAGAGAGTTGTGAAAAATATGGGTTCAGATTGTAAAGGCATTATATATTCATGTCACCCAAAAGGGGAGTATGTTGGGTATATGGATACACCAACTGGTTTGGGTGAATGAATATATAAAACCTAGGTTTAAGTGTTTGCAACTTTAAGCTCCAAACTGCAATGTCATTGCATAATTATGGGTGCGGTTGCAAGCTGCAATAAGAGGCAGTGAGAGAGACGTAACACTTCCTGGTTTCGAGTTCCTGGTCTGATTCCTGGTCCTGCTGGTTCCTGGTGTTACTGGTCTCTGGTCTGTCTGCTGTCTGTCTGCCTACTACTGTTTACTCCTGTATGAGATGTCTACTGTGCAAGATACTTCTCTCTACTGAACACAAGGACTGTTTGCTTGGTGAGCTGTGGATTCAGCATTGTCTTTGAGAGAAAGGTATCAGAAGAAGAAGATTTACAAGCAGATAAAGACATTGTATTTACTGTTTAAAAGACTAGGTAACTGGATGAATATACTGGATACTGACATATGGACTGAATGACTCTTCTTAATCTCTGTGTGAATTAAAATAACTATTTAAAACCACAAACAGTGTTTTTGTCTCAAGTGTGTGTATACTTTTGGGCCCAGCCTCTCTCTCTCATTTGGCTGCCTGGCTTGACTGCTGCTGTGCACTCTGCTCGGGGGTTTATCCCCAAACACTAACAAAGTCAATGTAGAGAAAAAAAAGTCCTACACTTAGGCAAGAAAAACCAAAAGCACCCATATAGACTGGGTGAAAGCAGGCTCAATAGCAGTAACTGTTAGAGGGATCTTGGAGTCTTAATAGACAACCAGCTAAATATGAGCCAGCAGTGTGTAGCAGCAGCCCAAAAAGCTAATGCAACCCTAAATTGCATTAACAGGGATACAATCGAGATCAAGGGAGGTACTAATACCACACTATAAAGCCTTAGTAAGACCACACCTAGAGTACTGCATCCAGTTTTGTTCACCACATTATGAAAAAAAATGTTGAGACTCTAGAAAAAGTGCAGAGAAGAGCAACCAGGATGATTAGGGGACTGGAAACTAAGGCATATGAAGAACGGTTGCAGGAACTGGGCCTGGCTAGTCTAGTGAAGAGAAGGACCAGGGGAGACATGATAGCGGTCTTCCAAAATTTGAGGGGCTGCCACAGAGAGGAGGAGGGGGTCAAGCTATTCTCCAAAGCACCTGAAGGCCAGACAAGGGATAATGGATGGAAACTGAACAAGGAGAGATTCAACCTGGAAATAAGGAGAAACTTTCTGACGGTGAGAACAATCAACTAATGGAACAGCTTGCCCTCGGAAGTTGTAGGAGCGCCATCACTTCAGAACTTCAAGAAGAGATTGGACTGCAATTTGTCAGAAAAAGTGTAGGGTCTCCCACTTGTGTGTGGGGGGGTGGACTAGATGACCTATAAGATCCCTTCCAGCTCAGATTATCTGTTCTTTGTTTCACAATGCTTTGTAATCCTTTTCTTGAAGAGCAAGGAAATATTGACTATAATTCTTTCTCCATTTTCAATGTATTGGACACTTAAAGACTTTACACTAGGAAGCCATTAGAAAAAGCAACACATCACAATTCCATAAGTCTAGGCCCCAGCTCTCCAAAATGGGCAACTTTTAAGACTTGTAGACTTCAATTCCCAGAATCTCCCAACCAGCATGGTAACGTCTGTGCCAGAGGAAATCTGGGAGTTGAAGTCCACAATTCTTAAAATAAGTTTGGAGACCCCTAGTCTAGGTGCTGACCTATTTTTATGTTAAGAAATTTCTTCCTTGTGTTTTCCAAGGTGGGTTTCAATGAATGGGCAATTGTCAGTTAGACAGAAAAAAACACATTCTTAACATTAATGATTTTGCCTTTATAACAATCAATTACTGCTTTACGATTAGTCCTCAACTTACAATCATTTCTTCAGTGATGGTTCGAAGTTATGAATTTTTTCACCCAACAGTTGCAGCATCTCTGTGTCATGTGACCAAAATCCAGACACTTGGCAACTGGCCTGTATTTTTGATAGTTGGGAGTATCCCAGGGTCAGGGGATCCCCGTTTGAGACCTTCAGACAAGCAAACTCAAAGGGGACACCAGATTACGTTATAACCTTGTTACTAACCGAACAACTGTGGCAAAACTTGTAAAATGGCACAAAACTCACTTAACAACTGTCTTGCTTGGCCATGGAAATTTGGGGTTTAATTGTGGTCATAAGTCAAGGGCCACCTGTATTTTCTGAAGCTGGTTCCCTGAATTGTCCGATTTACCCACCCAAAAGAGCCTGTATCTGAGATGTGTAAGCTAAGTATTAAGCTGCTGCATAAATTGGGGCATTCATAAAAACAAGCACAATCAATATCGTATCTCAGACTAGAAATCAGTTAAACACAATCAAGGTTAAAGGTGGTGCAGACACACAGCGCGATCCCTCCAGTTATCACTTTTGCCACAACTCTCGAGTCTCTCATTAATCCAATAGTTCATTCTCGTCTGCCACTTTCTCCCAGTGAAGAGCTCACTGGAGATCCTGCTTCTCTTTGTTCTGTCCTCACTTTCTCCACATGGGTGTAGTAAATCCACTGCTTGATTCCTTCCAACATCAGGGAAATATAGGGAGTCAACACCTAAAGTCACTTCTGGTTCTGAAGTTCTTTCTACACTCCACACACTGATGTGGCTTCGCCCGTGTGGATTGTTTTGTGGAGTGTAAGACGGCAAACATCTTTGAAACTCTTTCCACACTCGATGCATTTAAACGGTTTCTCTCCTGTGTGGATCCTATTGTGGGAGGTAAGACTGTCACTCTCATTATAACATTTTCCACACTCCAGGCATTTATAGGGTTTCTCCCGAGTGAAGCCTTCTATGGTTCCTGAGTGAACGATTATATCTAAAGGTTTTCCGCACTCATGACATGTATAGGGTTTCTCCCCAGTGTGGATCCTTTTGTGACAAGTGAGGGCCCCGAATTGGTGAAGCATTTGTCACATTCAGTGCACTTATAAGGCTTTTCACCTGTGTGGGTCCTTTTATGGACGGTAAGACTGCAAACATCTTTGAAACTTTTTCCACACTCGATGCATTTAAACGGTTTCTCTCCTGTGTGGATCCTATTGTGGTAGGTAAGACTGCTACTATCATTATAACATTTTCCACACTCCAGGCATTTATAGGGTTTTTCCCCTGAGTGAAGCCTTCGATGGTACCTGAATGAACGATTATGTCTAAAGGTTTTTCCGCACTCATGACATGTATACGGTTTCTCCCCAGTGTGGATCCTCTTGTGGATACCAAGGCAACCACTTGTCCTGAAACTCATGCCACACTCCATGCACTTAAAGGGTTTCTCCCCTGTGTGAATCCTTTTATGGATCCTCAGTGCTCCAGAATCACTGAAGCGTTTTCCACACTCGGGGCACTGATAGGGTTTCTCCCCAGTGTGGGTCCTGCTATGTATGACATAGCTATTTTTTGCACTGAAGCTGTTTCCACACGTGCGGCATTCGTATGGTTTCTCTCCAGTGTGGAGCCTTTTGTGATGAGCGAGGGACCGCAAATCAGTGAAGCATTTGTCACATTCAGGGCACTTATGAGGCTTTTCACCTGTGTGGATCCTTTTATGGACAGTAAGACTACGTGAATTACTGAAGCTCTTCCCACACCTGGTGCATTGATATGGTTTCTCTCCACTGTGGATTCTTCTGTGTGACGTTAGATGATCGCATTTACGGAAGCTCTTTCCACACTCCAAGCATTTGTACGGTTTCTCCCTGTGTGGCTCCGTTCATGGACATGAAGGCCACCAGAAGTGGAAAAGTGCTTTCCACACTGCAGGCATTGAAAGGGCTTCTCCCTGTGTGGATTCTATGATGGGATGTAAGGGTTGAAGAACAATGGAAGCTCTTTCCACACTCCGTGCATTCAAATGGTTCTTCTCCCGTGTGGATCCTCTCGTGTGATTTAAGATGAACTTTTTGATTGAAGCTTTTTCCGCATTGCAGGCATTGATAAGGTTTCTCCCCTTTATGCATCCTATTATGTAAGGTTAGAGCACCACTTCTGCTAAAGCTTTTTCCGCACTCCAGGCATTCATAGGGTTTCTCCCCTGTGTGGATCCTCTTATGGGAAGTAAGAGTACCTGGGGCACTGAAGCATTTTCCACACTCTGTGCATTTATACGGCTTCTCTCCAGTGTGGATCCTCTTATGTGAATTGAAATTGCCCTTTTGTGCAAAGCTTTTTCCACACACGGCGCAATGATATGGCTTTTCCCCTGTATGGATCCTATTATGGCAAGTGAGGTCACTTGCAGAGCGGAAGCTCTTCCCACATTCCAGGCATTTACATGATTTCTTCCCAGTGGGTCTTTTTTTCCGGAATTCGGTTCCTTGCTTTGAGTAAACCTCATTCTACCCTCCCTGCGTCGGTGCAACCTTTCCTGTCTGTGGAGGCTTTGATGGGAAGTAAGGGAGGCGCTGCTTCCGACGGTCTTTCCACAGGGGAAGCCTTGATGCTGCTCCTTCTCTTTGTGGACCCTCTTGTGTGAATTAAGATGTTTTTTCTGCCTGAAGGTCCTTCCACAATCCAGACATATGTGTGGATCCTCTGCTTTGTGAATCTTTTTATGTGAAGGAAGACAGCGGCTTGTATCGAAGCTTTCTGCACACTCTGTACATTTGTATGCTTTCCCTCCTTCTTCTATTCTTTCACGTAAAGGAGGAGGAAGGCTCCTTCTGGGGTGTTGCCTGCTTTCATCTTGTTTCTCTCCAGCAGGGCTTTGGCAACAGTCACATGATCCAGATTCATCTTGGAGTATTTTCCCACACTTTGAGCACACTTCCTTTTCATGGCAATCATCTGCTTCCAATAAGACATCGGTATCTGGACAAGGTAGATCAGAGCAATTCTCCAGCTCCCCCGTTAACTGGCTTAGCTCACAACTTGGCTTTCCATACATCTTTCCTACAACTTCCTTTTTGTCTTTTGGCAAAGGTGCTGCTGCCTCTTGGCCCAAATCCTCCATCTCCCATCCGTCACCTGGTTGCAACAATAAAAAAAGTTAACACAAATTTTAGTGCAAAAGGGATCAAGCACCATTGCTCTATATGAATAGTATCAAACTTCTTCCAAACTCCCATTTGTTCCAAACATTGTGCTATGTTGATATTAATGTGGGAAACAAAGTTGTGTTTAATTTTTTTACAGAATTGTAAAAAGACATGCTGGCTTGTGAATAAAATACATTGCATATGTTTCTAATCTCATGAACTCGGTTGAGAGTTACTCTAGAGAACAACCCCTGGGAACTAGGACCATAAAAGGAAATTCATAAATAAGGGCAGGGGGAGATAGAATTAGAGTCATGGGAGATGTGATCAGGGGTGGAGATAATGTATTTAGACACTTTGGATAGGTTGTGACATCATTATTACTAAGCCGATGAAGAAGAGGTGGGAGGTAATTTGGTTAGAATATAAGGCAAATGTATTGATGGTTAGGGTGTATACAGTGTACCTGCGTGTGTGTAGTTTGCCCACCTTGCAAAGAGAATAAAATTACCATTGTTTTCTCTTGGAAGTTTTGGCTGGTGATTGTTTATTTCCAAACTAGACAACAAATTCCACATTAAGTTAATATAAGATTTGACCTTTGGCTACTAAATATCAGTATCTTAACAGTATCTCTCACCTAATGAGGCCACGTTCCTCTTGTTTTCCAGCATGACCTCCTGGTACAGGGCTTTTTGCTCAGAGTCCAGCAGGGCCCACTCCTCCATGGAGAAAAACACAGCTACATCCTCAAATGATACCAAATCCTGACACAGGGAAGGGAAAAAACACAATGTATTTCATGAATATTCCTTACAATGAACACTTCAATGGATTACATGTGCCTCTTCTTCTTAATTAAAAACCTCCACAGTTTCCAGGTAGGGCCAACGGGCATGTAGGATATTGAATATAGTAGCTGGAACAGTAAAGTCTACAATTGGCCAGAACACAATTGTAACTGATTCGTTAGAGAGTGCTGACTTATGCAGGATGGAATGTACACTACGATTGGTTGCTATAAGTAGAAAGGGCATTTCCCCCTTTTCCCTCCTTTTTCCCTTTCTGTGTTCTGCATGGTGGTTTAGATTTACCTCAGGATGTTCCTGTTTTCCTATCTTACCTTCTTTCTTTTGTGGATGATGACAAAGATTGCTGTAAATTTGCATGTTAAATCTATTGATATTTACATAAAGAACTACAAATCCAGATTATGTGTCTCTGACTTCATCTTGACAGCTGCTTGCAATTCCTTGACAGACATCTCTTCTGGAGAACTTTTACAGAAACAAAGTGCCTCTGGCTAGAGATACATCTAGTTAATGTTTTATTGGTTTGGTTGATTCCACAGGAGCAGCAACCCCAAATTACTTTGCTTTCGCTGATGAGCTAGACTTTGGGTAAGTTGGCCAAACCCAACACCAATTTTACCCACTGTGGTGACCGTTGAATCATGCTGAATCAAGGGAAGTGGAGTTCAACATTTAATTTCTGTGCAAAAGTCAAGCCTGGACTTTTCTTTTCACCTTGGGCTTAGTAGTAGTCCTACTTTATAAAATCTTAGTAAGGCCACACCTGGAATACTGCATTCACTTTTGGTCACCACATTACAAAAAGATGTTCAGAGTTTGGAAGCACAGAAGAGCAGCTAAGATAATTAAAGGCCTGTAGACAAAATATATGAAAAACTGGATATGGCCAGTCTAGAGAAAAGAAGGATCAGGGGAGACACAATAGTAGTGTTCCAATATTTCTGGGGCTGCCCTAAACAAGAGGGGCTCAACTTATTTTCAAAAGCACCAGAAGGCAGGAGAAGAAACCGTGGATGGAATCTAATCGTGGAGAAAGGCAACCTGGAATTAAGGAGAAACTTCCTGACAGTGAGAACAATTAACTAATGGAAGGGTTTGCCTTCAGAAATTGTGGGCTGGAGGTTTTTAAGGAGAGACTGGACAGCCACTTGTCTGAAAGGGTATAGGGTCTCCTGCTTGAATCGGGGGGGATGGACTAGAAGATCTCCAAGATCCCTTCCAATTGTGATATTCTGCTATTGGGAGATTGGCACACCTGGGGAGGGGAGGGGAGAATCCTCCTACCTGCGTTGGAAGCTCAGCCACTGTTGATCCTCCATTACAAAGAACTGGGGTTCCGGGAGATGAAGCCATGGCCACGAGGGGGTCTAGGAGAGGGGAACAAACAGCAAAGGAATAATTGGCTATCAAACATCCTAAGGATATTCTTGAGCCTCCAGTGCAAAAGGCTGATTTTAGCCTATTTCTTGGCTAACCAGGGAACCCCTTTAAGTGAGTCCTTTGCAGCCACAGCAACAACACACAGAAGCTCATTCTGGGTGAGAGGAAAACTGAAAGGTGTGGACGGACCAGGGATTGGATTCAGAGGCAGATTATCTCAGCCATGAATGTGTGCATTAAAGGACCACAGATCTTTGCCTCCTCCCATATCCAGGGATTTATGCTGAGTTGTTAATCAGGAGTTCTTGGTCTGGCTTGGCACCAACAAAAGAGGCAGAGTCCAATTCTCTCTGAGTCACACATATACTGGTAGTCCTCAAATTACAACTTTTCATTTAGTGACCATTTTGAAGTTACAACGATGCTGAAAAAGTGACTCATGTCTGCTTTTCACACAGCTATTGTAGAATCCCCACACTCACACCATCAAAATTCTGGTGCTTGGCTACTGACTCCTATTTTTGATGGTTACAGCATCCTGTGATCACCTGTTGCCACCATCTGGCAAGCAAAGTCAATAGAGAAACCAGATTCCCTTCACCATCACTAACTCAACAGCTGTTACTAACTCAACAACTGCAGAGGTTCATGTAACAACTGGAGCAAGTGTGGTGGTCTGGCACTTGAAATGAGACGCAGGGAACCGTCTGAGCAAAATGCCAGTCCCGAGAGAACCCAGGTACCAGCTTTTATTGAAAGAAAATGCAAGTACAAAATCAAAACAATGACCTCAACCTCAGCAGGGCTGATAATAGACTGCGGAAAGTCCCGTGAGAATATCCAGGCACCAAAGGTCTCATGGGAATGGCTCGGCTGGGTACTGTGAACTCTCACCGATATACCTGGTCTCTCTAAGCTTTGCAGACCCAAACAGGACCAAACCCCCATCATAAAGGCACTACTGCCCTCATGAGGAGCGTTTGTGAAGTCCCCAGATCTTATGCAAAGCTATACGAGGACTTGCAGAATATGATGATTATGATATATTACCACAGCAAGTAAGGTCGTAAAAGGGGGCAAAACTCACTTAACAACTGCCTGGCTTAGTATCAGAAATGTTGGTCCTAAAGGTGCTGGTAAATCAACTATACCTGTATTCAGGTTTGGATAAAACCAGGCTCTCACATAAGGCTAGGACCTGAATTATTTCTTCAGCACACTTTTATATTTAAGTTACTTTAGAATAGAATAGAATAGAATAGAATAGAATAGAACAGAATTAAAATAGAATAGAATGCTTTATTGGCCAAGTGTAATTGGACATACAAGGAATTTGTTTTGGTGCATATGCTGTCTGTGTTCATAAAAAGAAAAGACACATATTTCAAGAATCATAAGTATAATACTTAGCAGTAGTCATAGGATACAAATAAGCAATGACATCATACTAGGAAACATAATAAGCTAGGGACTATCAAATCATACTAGTAAACAGTCAATAAACATCGTAAGTATACAAGCAACAAAGTTATATTCATAAGTGGGAGGAGAATGGTGAAAGGAAGGATGAGAAGATTAATAGTAATGCAGATTAGTAAATAGTTGGACAGTGTTGAGGGAATTATTTGCTTAGCAGAGTGATGGTGTTTGGGGAAAAAACTGTCCTTGTGTCTAGTTGTTCTGTTGGGCAGTGCTCTGTAGTATCATTTTGAGGGTAATTTAAGCAGGAAAGACAGCTGGTTGGTTGACAGGAGATACACTAAGGATCCAAAATAGCCATGCCTGACAACCTGCACCAATAAGGACTTTTAGCAAGCCTGTTGTGGTTTCTCTGTCACCCTTCCCTACACTCAGGACAGATTTCCTTTCTTTCAGCCCTTTCAGTGGAAGAATCTAGATGTCCACCCTCCCTTATCAGATAATCAGGAAAGATGACAAAAACCCTTTTTCCCAGCTGGGACTTTCCCTTTGGAATAGCCTAGAGCAGAACTGGGGAAGTATGGCCCCTTTTAGGCCTGGTGGACTTCAACTCCCAGAATTCCTGACACAGGTTGGCTCAGGAATTCTGGGAGTGGAAGTCCACATGGCATAAAGTTGCCACGGTTGAGAAAAAATGGCCCACAGGAAAAGGGTGATACCTCTTTAAATGCACACAAGGCTTTAAAAACACCGTTAAATGAAACGGTGAAAAGGAATTCAGGGACGAAAGAAACTCAGGCAAAATCCATCCTGGGGATGAAAGGGCATCGGAAGGAGCCTTTGCCCGATGCTCTCTCCGGAGGGGGCTCGTCCCGAGCAACCCCCACCCCCCCAAACAGCAGCTCCTGGGAGGGATCGCCCCCTTTCCCTCCGGCCGCTTTAGCAGCCATTCAACCCGGAGCCTTCCGGACCTGAAACAGCCCCAGAGGGGAAGAGAAAGTGCCGGGAAACGATCGGGAAGGGCCGGCAGAATCATCTCCCCCAGGAGGAAGTGGGGGCGGCAGGAGCGATCTTGGGGCGACCCCAGACGCTGCCTGGAAGGCTCACCTGTCCGGGCATTTCCCCAGGTGGGAAAAGGGGAGGAAGGAGGGAGGGAGAGGTTCTTACGTGGCGCTCAAAAGGAAACAGGCGGCTCTGTTCTTCATCCGGACTCCGCTCCTCAAGAGATGCGCGCAGGAACAGATCCACGATCCGGTTTCCTCGCAGCCCCGCCGGCCACGCTCCCTCCCTCCCTCCCTGCCCCCCACCCGTGGATCCCTCTTCTCGGGAGAGCCCCGGCCAGGACTTCGCAGAGCCCAAGCAGGAAACGTTTACACTTCCTCCACTCCCCGTCCAGCTCCTCCCATACTCGAAAGGACCGAAGGCGCCGCCCACTCGGGACTTCCCCGGCCTGCCCGCCCGCCTTCTGCCCCGGGGAAAGGGTCAGCTGGGCAGGGCTGCTTCTCCTGAGGCGGTCAGAGAAACGGGCGTTGGTGGTGAGGGAGGGGACGACACCCAGGGACGGGAGGAGGGAGGGGGATGCGGAGCAGCAAAGTTAGGAGAGAATTACACGATAACAGGGCTGTGATGGGACCTTGGAGGTCTTCTAGTCCAACCCCCTGCTCAGGCTGGAAACCCTGTAGTACCATCCCAGGCAAAGGGTTGTCCAATCTCCTTCAAAACTGTTGTCAGGAGAAGGGAGTCTTTCTGCATGCGCTTATTCTGACGGGAGGGGGAAAAAACACAACGTATTCCATGAACATTCCTAACAATGAATAATTCAGAGGATTATATGCGAGTCTTCTTCTTAATGAAAAGCCTCCACAGCTTCCAAGCAGGGCAAACGAGCATGCAGAATATTAAATTTAGTAGCTGGAACAGTAAAGTCTACAATAGGCCGGAGCACAATTGTAACTGATTATACGGGGTGCAACCTTACACTATGATTGGTTGCTGTAAGTAGAAAGGGGGCGTTTCCCTTTTTTCCCGCCTTTTTCTCCTCCGTGTTCTGCAGCAGGGGTCCCCAACCACCGGGCCGCGGACCGGTACCGGGCCGCAAAGAAAATAAAAATAAAATAAAAATGGCGGCTTTCTTCGCCTTCGGTGAATGCTTCTGGGATCAGGGATCAAGGACACAAATGAAAGAAGGGGAGGGAGGAAGCAACCAAAGCCCGTCCTGCTCTCCGGCTCAGCGGCTTCGGTTTCCTCCCGCCTCGTTCCTCTCTCAGTCGCTCTCTCGCTCCTCCACCAGCCCAGGAAGAAACTGCTTCAAAGAAGCCGGCAGGGTGGCTTTTCCTGTCGGCGCAGCTCCTCCGAAGCGCCCGTTCACCCCCACCCCGCCGCCCGCGGTTCAATCCAGTGCTCTGTTCTGCCTGCCTGCCTTCGTTTCTGGTTGTTTCGGAGTAGCTTTGGCTGAGAATAATAACTATTCGCCTCTTTTACTCAGCCGAAGCTGCTCCGAAACAACCAGAAACGAAGGCAGGCAGGCAGGCAGATTGGAGCACTGGATTGAACGCGGCGGCGGGGTGGGGGTGAACGGGCGCTTCGGAGGTGGCGACAGGAAAGCCACCTGCCGGCTTCTTTGAAGCAGTTTCTTCCTGGGCTGGTGGAGGAGCGAGAGAGCGACTGAGGAGGAACGAGCAGCAGCTGGGATGAGGCGGAGGAGGGAGACCCTGAGGGATGAGGCGAGGGAGGGAGACCCTGAGGATGAGGCTGAGGGAGGAGGAGGGCCTGGAGAGGTGAGGAGGAGACCCCTGAGGGATGAGGCTGAGGGAGGGAGACACCTGAGGGATGAGGCTGAGGGAGGAGGAGGAGGGAGACCCCTGAGGGATGAGGCTGAGAGGAGAGGAGACCCTGAGGATGGGCTGAGGGGAGGGAGGGAGGGGAGACCCCTGAGGGATGAGGCTGAGGGGAGGGAGGGAGACCCCTGAGGGATGAGGCTGAGGGAGGGAGGGAGGGAGAACTGAGAGGGAGAGGCACCTGGAGGCAGGGCTGAGAGGCGGGGCTTCTCAGCCATCCTCAGGGACTTGTCCTGAGCCTCCTGAACTTGGTGGTTTGCTGGCAGACGTTTTATTACCCGACTAGGTAACAACATCAGATATTATCTAGTCAGGTAATGAAGCTTCTGCAAGCAAACCACCAAACTCGGACTCCCCCCTCCCCCCCTCGTTGAAAAAGTATTTCTGCATGAAACTGGTCCCTGGTACAAAAAAGGTTGGGGACCACTGTTCTGCAGGATGCTCTAGGTTTACCTCAGGATGTTCCTCTGTTTTCCTGACTATCTTATGTTCTTCCTTTTGTGGATGGCGACAAAGACTGCTGTAAATTTCCATTTTAAATACATTTATGTTTATATAAAAGTCTACAAATCTTTGTCAGGGTCTTCAACTTCATGTGGACAGCTGTTGTGCAGTTCTTGACAGAACATCTTCTCTGGAGAACATTTCTAAAAACAAAATGTCTCCGTCTAAGAGATACATTTGCAGTAGTTAATGCTTTATTTTAATGCTTTCAATTGTGATATTCTGTTATTGGGAGATTGGCACATCTGGGGAGGGGAGGGTGGAATCCTCCTACCTGCCTTGGAAGCTCAGCTATGGCCCCTTTTAGGACTCCTGACACAGCTGGCTCCAGATCTCTGGGAGTGGAAGTCCGCCAGTGATAAAAGGGGCCCTCATTCCCCACCCCTGGACTAAAATTATATTTCTTTAGCCCCTCCACCGGTCCTGAGTGGGATGGGCAGCGAGTCCCCGTTGCTTCTTTGGCCCAGGCAGCCGGAGAAACAGCAGGCAGAGGGAGGGGACGACGCCCAGGGATGGGAGGAGGGAAGGGAAGGGGATGTGGAGCAGCAAATTTAGGAGGGAATTACAGAAGAACAGAGCTGAGTGGGACCTTTATTATTTATTTATTTGATTTGTCAGTCGCTTACAAAATAATAGGTATAAGTATATACATCATTATGAATACATGAAATGGGTATATATAAGAAAAATAAAAGAAACAATAGGACAAGGACGGTAGGCACCTTGGTGAGCTTATCCACGCCCCCTACAGACCTCTTAGGAAAGGGGTGAGGTCAATAGTAGAATAGAAGACCTGGGAGGTCTTCTAGTCCAACCCCCCGCTCAGGCTGGAAACCCTGTAGTACCATCACAGGCAAAGGGGTGTCTGATCTCCTTCAAAACTCGTCCTGTTGTCAGGAAAAGGAGTCTGTCTGCATGTGCTTATTCTGACAGGGGAGTCCTCAACTTACAACGTATTTCCATAGAACGATGAACAATCCGGCTTCTCCCTTTACAGCAAATACTCCATTGCTCCTTTGCAAGCAGTCCTGGACTCAGAACCGTCTGTTTAGTTCAAAGTTCCAAAGGGCATCAAAAAAAGTGATTTAGGATGGTTTTTCCCACTCAAGAAGGTCAGGGGCACTATCAACATGGTCACGTGGTCAAAATTCAGTTGCTTGACTCACAGTTATGACAGCTGTAGTGTCCCTGGGTCATGGGATCGTCTTTTGCGACCTTCGGACAAGAAATGGGGGAGCCAGATTTTCTGAACGACTGTGTTATTAACTTAACTGCGGTGATTCACCAAACAACCCTGGCAAGAAATATCCTCAAATGGCACAAAAATTCACTTACCAAATGTATCACTTAGCAACAGAAATTTTGGACTGAGTTGTGATTGTAAGTCAAGGATTGCCTATATTTGAAGGGTCGATGGGGCATGTCGAAGAGCGACACAACTTAGAGGTGGCTCCCTTGCCCCAAAAGAGGAGAATAAAGAGAAAAAGGGGACCACCCCCCACAGAATCTGCTTTTTCCAATATTACCCCTAATAAATGGGGAGCCAAAGGACCCCCTGATGATCCATAAGGGAGACCCAATAACTTTCTCCCTCTGAAGCTGAAGAAAACCTCTCAGCCAAGAAATATTTAATATACTTAACTATGTCAAAGGCCTGAGGCAGGAAATATTTAAAGGTCTATGAATTTCAGAAGAAAAACAACTAAAATGTACAGGCAGCCTCGACTTACAGCCATCTGTTTAGTGACAGAAGTTACAACGGCATTGAAAAAAGTGACTTATTTCCCTTTTTCACACTTACAACCGTTGCAGCATCCTCATGGTCATGCGATCCAAATTCAGACACCTGGGAACTGACTCATATTTATGACCATTGTGGTGTCACAGGGTCAGGGTCACCTTTTGTTACCTTACGACAAGGTCACAAAGGGAAAACCAGATTCACTTAACAAACATGTTGCTAGTTTAAGAACTGTGGTGATTCACTTAACAACTGAGGCAAGAAAGGTTACAAAGTGGAGCAAAATTGACTTAACGTCTCATTTAACAACAAAAATTTGTGGCTGACTTGTGCTTGTAAACGGCTCCAAGCCTAACGAAGCATGCTTCCAGTTTGCAGAGAGGAGGATCCTGGCGGATTCCTCATTTCCCCCTCAAGAATTGCGCTTCCAAAATGGCTGAAAGGAGGAAAGAGATCCTTCTGAACTCAAAGACACTTTTGGTTTTCCTCACCTTTCCTGCTCCAGCTGGGTTATCACATGTGCCTAGCTTCAAGCTGAACACACTGAAGAGAAGATTTTAAGCAAAAAATTTATTCCGCAAAAAAAGTAACACAAGGAAATGTCCCTCAAAGCTTTTTTACCTCACCAACGCCCACTGGAGGGCTTTATATGGCATTTGCCACAGAGTTTAAAAGTCAGAGTCAGAAGGAATTTCCTCTTCTCCCTTTACAGCAATTCCTGCCTGTTTTACACTAACATCTTCGCCTTCCTGCATACCTATATATGTAACACAGAGCTCAGCCAAGCTATTTTTAATCTGTCCTAATGTGTACACAGAGAACGTCATAGCATAGTTTTCCTTGATTCTTCCAATTTACAGCATACTTCTTTTTCGAGGTGTTCAAATCTGTCCCATTTGTGCCATTTGCCTTCTCCCATAGTACGTTTGAGCCTCTGGTTCAGTAAGCTGAAGCATTTACACCTTTATTCTAAATGTATCCTTCTATTTAAACCTGGGGTGGGGAACCTTGGCCCGTTTATAGTTTGTGGACTTCAATTTCCAGAATTCCAGAGCTGGCATGGCTGATTCAGGAATTCTGGCAGTTGAAGTCCACAAGTCAAAAAAGGAGCAAGATACACCACCCCTGATGAGACTCTGGCCTGCCAATTGCCAGAGGGCATACTGTGCATCCAGCCTTGTTCCCTGGGAAATACCCACTTCCTGCCAATACCCAGTTCTTCAAATACCCAGTTCTTCAAATGTTTTAGCCTCCAGTCCCCTAATCGTCTTTGTTGCTCTTCTCTGCACTCTTGGTCACCAGAATCCTGACTGGCATAATGTTCGCCCTCCCCATCAGATCCTCCCAGGAGAAACAAAAACCATTTTCACAGGTGGGATTTGCCCTTTGGAATAGCCTGCAGCAATGTTTCTCAACTTTAGCAGTTTTAAAATCCCAGAATTCCCCAGAGAGCTATCCTCTGCTGGCTGGAGAATTCTGGGAGTTGCAGTCCACATATCTTAAAAGTCACCAAGGTTGAGACACGCTGGCCTATAGGAAAAGGAAGACATACCTGTCTAAATGAACACAAGGCTTTTTAAATGGACACCAGGCTTTAAAAACAGAGTTAAATTAAACAGTGAAAGGCAATTCAGGAATGGAAGAAACTCGGGCAAAGAGGAGTCTGCACTACTATTACTGTGAATCTTCTCATCACTCCTTATCACCCATCCCCTCCCTGTATGACTGTAACTTTGTCTGCTGATCCAGTTCTACAGAGTTATGATTGAGTCAGTCATCTGCACCTCTATAACTGTCTGGTTTGGTTCTGCAACCCAACAAGATAGACACAGACTTCAGAAAGTAATTAGAACTGCAGAAAAAGCAATTACTACCAACCTGCCTTCCATAGAGGATCTGTATACTGCATGAGTCAAAAAGAAGGCTGTGACAACACCTATAGACCCCTCACATCCCAGAGACAAATTGTTTCAACTCCTACCCTCAAAACGATGTTATAGAGCACTGCACACCAGAACAACTAGACACAAGGACAGTTTTTTCCCAAACGCCATCACTCTGCTAAACAAATAATTCCCTCAACACTGTCCAACTATTTACAAAGTCTGCATTACTATTACTATTAATCTTCTCATCACTCCTTACTACCCATCCCCTACCACTTGCAACTGTATGACTGTAACTTTGTTGCTTTATATTGACTGGTTCCTAATATGATTTGATTGCTTATTGTACCCTATGACTATCACTAAGTGTTGTATGTTATGATTCTGGACGATTGTATCTTTTCTGTTATGTACATCGAGAGTATTTGCACCAAGACAAATCCCTTGTGTGTCCAGTCACACTTGGTCAATAAAGAATTCTATTCTATTCTATTCTATTCTATTCTATTCTATTCTATTCTATTCTATTCTATTCTATTCTATTCTATTCTATTCTATTCTATTCCATTCCATTCCATTCCATTCTATTCTATTCCATTCCACTCTATTCTATTAAAGGGCATCGGAAGGAGCCTTTGCCCGATGGTCTCTCCAGAAACAGCAGCTCCTGCGAGGGATCGCCCCCTTTCCCTCCGGCCGCTTTAGCAGCCATTCAACCCGGAGCCTTCCGGACCTGAAACAGCCCCAGAGGGGAAAGAGAAAGTGCCGGGAAACGATCGGGAAGGGCCGGCAGAATCATCTCCCCCAGGAGGAAGTGGGGCGGCAGGAGCGATCTTAGGGGCGTCCCCAGACGCTGCCTGGAAGGCTCACCTGTCCAGGCATTTCCCCAGGTGGGAAAAGGGGAGGAAGAAGGGAGGGAGGAGCTTCTTACCTGGCGCTCAAAAGGAAACAGGCGGCTCTGTTCCTCTCCCGGACTCCGCTCCCCAAAAGATGCGCGCAGGAACAGATCCACGATCCGCTTTCCTCGCAGCCCCGCCGGCCACGCTTCCTCCCTCCCTCCCTTCCCGCCGCCGCACGTGGATCCCCCTTCTCGGGAGAGCCCCGGCCAGGACTTCGCAGATCCCAAGCAGGAAACGTTTACACTTCCTCCCCCTGCCCCATCCAGCTCCTCCCATACTCGAAAGGACCGAAGGCGCCGCCCACTCGGGACTTCCCCTGTCTGCCCGCCCCCTCCATCTGCCCAGGGAATCGGTCCCCAGTGGGAGGGTCAGCTGGGCAGGGAGTCCAGGGCTGCTTCTCCCAGGGCGGTCAGAGAAACGGGGCGGGGGGAGGGAGGGGACGACGGCCAGGGACGGGAGGAGGGAAGGAAAGGGGATGCGGAGCAGCAAAGCTAGGAGGGAATTACAGAACAACAGGGCTGGGATGGGACCTTGGAGGTCTTCTAGTCCAACCCCCTGCTCAGGCTGGAAACCCTGTAGTACCATCACAGCCAAAGGGTTGTCCAATCTTCTCTTTCAAAAATCCTCCTGTTGTCAGGAAAAGGAAGTCTTTCTGCATGCAGTTATTCTGACAGGGGAGTCCTCAACTTGCAACGTATTTCCATAGAACCATGAACAATCAGGATTCTCCCTTAATAACAAATAGTCCATTGCTCCTTTGCAAGCAGTCCTGGACTCAAAACTGTCTGCTTAGTTAGGAAAAGGAGGCTGCCTTCTCCACTGAGTCTAACAAGACAGTCCTCAACTAACTTGTCTCCTCAAATGACGAACATTCACGATTTGTGCCATAATGAATAATGGCTGCTTGGCAAACAGTTCTCGACTAAATGACCATCATTTAGTGTCCCTTGGAAGCTGCAATGCCCCCCCCCCCAAAAGGGACTTAAGTCCGTGATTCGCGCTAAAGACCTTTGCAGAATTCCCCTGGTCATGTGATCCAAATTGAGGCATCAGGGAACTGAATCGCATTTATGACCCTTGCGGTGTCCAGAGGTCACGTGATCTCCTCTTGCAACCTTTCCACAAGCAAAGTGAATGGGGAAAAAAGATTCACTTAACAACTGTAGCGAGAAAGGTCATAAAATGGAGCAAAATTCACTTTACCAAATGTTTCACTTAACAAAAGTTGGTGTTCACTTTTTGTTGCAAATCAATTACTCTGCAAAATATTTCTCCCAGTTAAAGCAGCTCCAAGCCTAACAAAGCCTGCTTCCAGTTTGCGGGAGAAGGGGGTTCCTGGCGGATTCCCCATTTCCCCCTCAAGAATTGCACTTCGGAGAAGGGAGGAGCCTGCGCCGTGGCGATACGGTCTGCAATCGAGCTCCTCGATTGCAGCCGATATCTCCCCTACCGGCCGGTCCAACGGACCTACGCTGTCCCGTAGGGGCAGCCATCGTGAAGAGCGTACCCTGAGGACTCCGGGGATACCGCAAAATCCCTGGAGAGCCCGGGTGAAGCTCTTCTTGCCAGCGGCGGAGAGGCAGCCCCCATGCTGCTGAAGCCGGGGCGGCTCCAGAAAGAATGAGTTTGAGAAAGAGTTTGTCGGTTGGGTGAGAACCTTTTTTCTTTATTTAATTTTTTGAGCCTTGAAAGTTTACTCTGATTACTTGAAGAAACCTGTGTGATTTTTTTTTCTTTATTTTTGACAAAATTGACTAAGCGGCGTTTTTTTTAGGGAAACGTCAAAGAGAGAATCCATTTACTTTTTTTTTTCTTTGCTTCCGGACTTTATTGTTATTTACTGGATAACTGGACTGTTTCTTTTTATATTTATATGTTTTATTCTTCTTCTGGATTTTTCATTTTTAGGCTAGAGGCTCCCTTTGATCTTGTTTTTGTTTTTTTTTGCTTTTGTGTATTCCACGTCTTTCCCTTTTTTTTATGCTCTTCAGAGAGGAGGGGGGAAAGTGAGAACTAAGAAACATTGTAACACTGCCATCTAGAGGCTTGGAAACATTTTATTTGAACTGGAAAAAACAGACTCTTCTTCTCAAGGACACCCTCTGATAAGATAGAGGAAAGCACTTTGTTGAATATTATTACAGGTGTCTTTCTGGATATTTATGGCTTAGCTTTGAAGCTTGTGGGAAAGAGAAGGGAGTCATAACTAGAGCCTTGGACAACTAAATAGAGCGCAGTGTATTGTTGCTTATTCCTTTTTTCTAATTCTTTCTTTTAGTTCCGCCACCCCCTCCACTAACATCAAGGTCTTTATTTTTAAGCTTGGTTTATTTGCAAAGGGAAGCCTCTGAATTTTTTCTTTTATTTTTATTTTATCTTGTTTTATCTTGCTTTATTTTTTCTCCTGTCTATTTGGATCCTGTTTTTTTTTTTTTTAATGTACATCAGTGGACTATTTCTTTTTCCATTTTTCAATTGAGGTTTCTTTTTTCTTTGGCTGGACTAAGGTGTGGAATTTGAAGAAATTTATTTTTCTTGGTTTTTGCTTTGTTTTTTCTCTCTTTTTCCTTTTTCCTTCTTCTTTTTTGGCTTTGTCTTGTTCATTATTATTATTACTGGGTTTTTATTCTTACTTTTACTCTCTTTTATGGATTATTTTTCTTAATTGGATTAAGGCCAGGAAGAATTTGAAGAATTTTTTCTCTTTTTCTTTCATTATTGGTTTTTCTATTGTTGGCCCTTTTATCTTGGATTATAACTTCATATTTTTTTTGGATTAAAATTTGAAAGAATTTGAAGAGCTGGAACCACTTAAAATGAGCAAGAAACTTATATCTTCGGGTGCCTCTATGTCTGCCTCTGCCTCCCCACCATCTGGACAGCGCTCAATTCAGACATTGTTAAAGCAAGATAAAGAAAAAGAACAAGAAAGAGTATCCTTTCAGATGATTATGCAAGGAATTCAAGATCTTAAGGTAAAAATAGATACTATTGAACAAAGAACAAGTAGGACGGAGGAAAAAGTGGAAAGTATCCAACAGATGATGATAAAATACGAGGAGAGACTTCAAAAAGTTGAAGAGGGGGGCAAACGAAGAGAGGAGAAGATTGGAAATATTGATAATAGATTAACAGTGATTGAACAAGAAAAAAGTGAGATGTTGAAGTGGGAGTTGGATAGATCAGAATTTTATCTCAGATTTCAAAACATAGAAGAAGAAAAAGGACAAGATTTGGCTGCGATAATGGTAGGAATCTTGGCGGATGCGCTGGAGATAACAGAAGAGAAGGTGATGGATGGAATAGATGAGATATATCGAGTTTTTACAAGATATGCGATGAGAAATAACCTACCCAGAGAAGTTCATATTAGATTTATTAAAAAATCTATGAAGACACAAGTATTGCAAGTGGCAAGAGAGAAGTCATTGAAATACAAAGGTAAAGAAATTTTGGTTTTAAAACAAATACCTAGAAGAGTGAGAGAGATGAGAAGAGAATATCGATTCCTGACCAAAAGGTTATTGGAAAAAGAGGTGTCTTACAGATGGTTGATCCCAGAAGGATTGATGTTTACGTGGCAGGAACAGAGACATAGAATTGATTCAATTGAGAAAGCAGAACTGTTTTGTGCAGAGGTTTTTGGAGGGAGAGAAGGAGGGGCAGGAAAGGAGGTTCCACCAATTGAATCCCAAGAGGAACAAATGGAGATTGGAAAAGAAGAAGGTGCAGTAGGTGGACAAGTGGATATTAAAGATCAACGTGAGGCAAGACCCACGAGAGTGGTTAAATCTAAATATAAAACATAATTATGGAAGAGAAAAAACTGATTACAATGAATATAAATGGACTGAATTCAGCTGCTAAGAGAAGGAAGACTTTCCATAAATTAATGAAATTAAAGTTTGACATAATTTGCTTACAAGAAGTTCATATTAAAAAGCAACATGAACAATTGTTATTACAACCAAAATTAGGGAAATTGTTTACCTCTTTGACTCAATCCAAGAAAAGAGGGGTGGTTTTATATATTAAAGAGGCCATCCCAGCAAAAATGATTTATACAGATGATGATGGGAGAATATTAATGGTAGAAATAATGGACAATAATAGAAAGATACTTTTGACTGCAATTTATGCCCCGAATGATAAACAGGAAGAATTCTATAGAAAACTACATACTAAGATCGCTGAACTAGACTATGCTAATACAATTATGATGGGAGACTTTAATGGAATTGTGGATAATAAACTTGATTATATCACAACAGCAGTAAAGCATAATAGAAAAACTCTTCCTAAATCCTTTTTTAAAATGATAGATGAATTAACTTTAAAAGACATATGGAGAGAAAGAAATAATAAATCTAAGCAATTTACGTTTTATTCAAATAGGCATCTATCATGGTCCAGACTGGATATGATTTGGATTTCAACAGATTTAATGTCTAGTATTCAAGAAGTAAATATTGAAACAAGTACTTGGGCTGACCACAACCCATTGACAATTAAATGGAAGGGACAAAGGAAAAGATCGAGATGGACATTAAATAACACTATCTTAAAGGATAAGGAATTTATACAATGGATGGAGAAAGAATTGGCCTTTTTCTTTAAAGAGAATAGAAAAGAAGACACTTCAATACAGAATGTTTGGGACACAATGAAGGCTTATGCTAGAGGCTTGATAATAGACTATACAAGAAAAAAGAATACTAGGAAAAGGCAAACTCTTAAAGCCTTGGATGATGAATATAAGAGACTTGAAAAAGAATTACAGAAAATACCACACAGAAAAGATGTCAAACTGAAACTGGATATAACTAAACATAAAATGGACTTAATAGAGAAAGAAGAACTGGCACAGAAAATTAGGAATGCTAAACAGAATTATTTTGAGGATGCAAATAAGCCAGGTAGATGGCTAGCATACAAACTGAGAAAGGAGAAAGAGTCGAGGAAAATACTGCAGTTAATAGATGACCAAGGTAAAACTTGTCATGGCAGCAAAGAGAAAAAAGAAATTATTTATGATTTTTATAAACATTTGTATAAGAAAGAAGATATTGATGAGGAGAAAGTTAAACAATACTTGCAGAATGTAAATCTACCTAAGATACCTAAAGAGATTGAAGAAATGCTAGAAGGTAATATAACAATGATGGAGTTAAGTCAAGCACTTAAGAAACAAAATAATGGAAAGGCACCAGGCCCAGATGGATTTCCTGTAGAATTTTATAAAACTTTTCAAGAATCATTGTATATTCCACTGTTAGAAGTTATGAATGAAGTTATGGTAAAAAAGATAATTCCTAAAACATGGTCAGAGGCTTATATTACACTTATTCCAAAAGAGGAGGCGGACCTACTTCAAATCAAGAATTATAGACCGATCTCCTTATTAAATGCAGACTATAAAATTTTTGCTTCAATATTAGCAGAAAGACTTAAAAAGTATTTGAATAACTTTATTCACCCAGATCAAAATGGGTTCCTGCCAAAACGACAAATTAGAGATAATATGAGAGTAATTTTGGATACCTTGGAATATTATGAGGCGCACCCTGAAAAGCAAATGGCTTTGATATTTTTAGATGCTCAAAAGGCATTTGATAATGTAAATTGGAGGTTTATGGTACTCTTAATGGAACAGATGGGCTTTGCTAGAAGATTTATTCGAGCAATAGAAGCAATTTATAATGAACAAACAGCTAAGGTAATGATGGAGGGAGAATTTACAGATTCTATTAATATAAGAAAAGGTACAAGACAAGGTTGTCCTCTTTCGCCTTTGTTATTTGTATTGACTTTGGAAGTGTTGAATAGAAATATCAGAGAAGACAAAACTATAAAAGGAATGAAAATCAAAAAGGAGGAATTCAAACTACAAGCTTTTGCAGATGACCTAGTCTTCATTTTGGAAGATCCTATAGAAACAGCCTCGAAGCTGTTGGAAAAGATAGAGGCCTATGGGGAGGTGGCTGGTCTGAAAATAAATAAAGATAAAACAAAGATTTTGTCAAAGAATATGTTGCTGAAACAAAGAGAAGAGCTGGCAGAACTGTTAAAAATTCAAGTTACAAACAAAGTTAAGTATCTGGGGATATACTTGACGTCAAGATGTAGTACATTGAAGGAGAACAATTATATTAAACTTAAACAACAGATAGCCCAAGATTTGAAAAAATGGGAAAACTTACAACTGTCATTAATAGGAAGGATTTCAACAATTAAGATGAACATTTTACCCAGAATCTTATTTTTGTTTCAAACAATACCAATTAGGCTTGGAAAAGAATATTTTGAGGATTTAAATAAAATTGTTTTGAAGTATATATGGCAAGGCAAGAAAGCAAGAATAAAGTTAAAGCTTTTACAGGATGCTAGATTTAGAGGAGGGTTTGGTCTGCCTAATTGGGAGTTGTACTATCAAGCTGCAAATTTGACGTGGGTTAAAGAATGGATAACATTAAGGAAAACCAGATTGTTGACATTAGAAGGTCATGATTTGCTGTTGGGCTGGCATGCTTTTTATGGTATAAGGGAACCAAAACACAGGGGTATTTTAGAAGACATTATATACGAGAGTCTCTGTGGTTAAATTGGGAGAAGATAAAAAAACAGTGTTATTTGAAAATTCCAGTTTGGTTATCGACGATAGAAGCGTTCTCTTATCCTATAATTTATAAAAAGGAACAAACAGTTAGCTATGGGGAACTATTAGATGAAAAGAGTGAACTTAAATCGATGCAAAAACTGGAAGAACAAGGTATACAGATGAATTGGTTTTCATATTTGCAAATACATTCAAAGTACTATGAGGATTCCAAAGCAGAGGGATTTTATGATAAGCAAACTGACTTAGATGAGATTTTGATGGGTACTGATGAAAAGGTGATTAAAAAGCTGTATGGTTACTTATTGCAAATTAAGCTTGAGGAAGAACAAGTTAAAGAAACTATGATTGCGTGGGGAGGAATTTTGGATATGGGATTGATTTAGAGAAATGGCAGAAATTATGGTTGCAAAATTATAAAATGACAATGTCTACAGCCTATAAAGAAAACTTGTATAAGATGTTTTACAGGTGGCATTTCCCCGACAAGGATAGCAAGAATGTTCAAGAACAAATCCGAAAAATGCTGGAAGTGTCATCAGAAACCTGGTTCATACTACCATATGTGGTGGACTTGTGAGGATGCTAGAAAATATTGGACTAAAATCCACATGTGGCTGGAAAAATGACAAAGAAGCATATAGACTTGAAACCGGAGTTTTTTTATTGGGAATCCTACCAGATACTTATAGTAAAGAGTTGAAATATTTGATTGTAAATGTATTGACTGCTGCTAGGATTGTATTTGCAAAAAATTGGAAAAATGAGAAAATTCCATTGCAAGAAGAAGTTGTAAAGAAAATATTGGAATGTGCTGAGATGAGTAGATTGACTTTTGAAATTAGAGAGCAAGAAGATAAACAATTTTATTTAGTTTGGGATCTTTTCTACCAATGGTTGAATGATGAAATACTAAAATATAAAAGTTAGACAATAAGGAATAATATTGATTTTACTTTCCTTTTCTTTTTATTGGTGTTTGATATTATATTTATATAATAGTTTTTCTGTTTCTTTTTTTTCTTTCCTATTTAGGATAGAATTGGTATGATTATAAGATTTGTTTTAGAATAAAGTATTTAAAATATAGTTATCTCATAAAGGCATGATCGAATAAAAGTTTAGTCAAATTTCTTTTTTTTATTAATAGTGATACTATGATTTATAAATTTGTATTGATAAGAGTATTATATAAGGTAATTGCAATTGTGACTATGAGATGAGTGCACAAAACTGATGAACGAACCGACTCACTGTTTGTATATAAATATGGGGGAGCTGATGTTTTTATGTTTTGTCTGTTTGTTTGTATGTCAAAAAACAATAAAAAATCTTTGGAAAAAAAAAAGAATATAAACAGTACATAAATACAAAATGTAAAATGGTAACCAAGTTCATAACAAGCCAACTATGAGGGGATACCAAACTCAACCAGGAGCCACTGTCAGCCAGCAGCCAGGGCCTCTCAGTCCAGACTGGGAATAGAGGGAGGGACCATGGGCCTGCTGAAGCCAGGTAGCTCACTTGGCCAGCCACTCCTCCAGATACGTCCTAGATGGGCATTCTACCCTGGTCAAGAGTGGATTCAATGCCAATGGATGCCAGCACTCACACTCCAGCACCACTAGCAGCACCTCTGGCACTTCCCCACTTAAGAGCCACTTTTAATGGAACTCCTGGAAACCTGGCATATTTCCTAAATTGGATCTGGTCCCATTTCGACTGCTACAGAGGTCAATACCAGTCTGATGAAGAGATGATTTTGGACATTTCTGACAATATGGAGGGTGAAGTGCAGTTTCCAGTTCAACATAATACCATTTGGACTACAGGGAGCCCCCGTAGTCTTCGTGCAGCTGATCAATGAGGTGCTACCTGAGCCCCTCTACCAGCGGTTTTTAGTCTGTCTGGAAGACATTCTCATATTTAGTGAAATGGAGGAAAACGTCCAAAATATATGAGAAGCTGTTAAAGTGCAAATATCAGCTTTGGAAGCTATATTGAGACCAGATGCTCCCACGCTGCCACATTTGAGCCTAGGAAAGTGGGAGGAGGAAATTTCTTGGAGTGTATGTAGTTAGACATAATAACATTCTTTTTCTAATTCAAGGTCTTGTTATTTTTTCACATAAGTGAGAGGAAGT
>NC_141991.1:8592717-8646221 GCF_049901715.1 Pseudonaja textilis
ACAAACTGGATGAAGAATTCCACGGATGGTCTCATCAAGGCATTATAAAATGGTATTGCTTGGGGGAGGGGAGGTTTGAGGAGAGAACTTTAAGTTTAATTTCTCTTGCACAAAATTCAGGATTTGCATAGAATAGCAATCATTCCATTTGTGAATTTGGTGCTTGGTATAAACAGCAACAAAAATAAAGGAATATTTTATTTTGCCTGGGATATCAGCATAACAATTACATTTGAATATTTCTTGTATCCCAGTGACAATCATCAATAAAAAAAACTGAATGTGAATTTTGCCACTTTGGAAGTCCAGTGTACGTTAACGACACTTCTGAGCATATACAGAACTCTTTGAATGAGGGCTTTTTTTCCTTGGGTTTTATGCTGAGCCTCAGGAAATCACATATCAGATCATAAAATAAGGTGCAACTTCTTTCTTAACAGCAGCAACACACAGTGACCTTCAGACCTTGAAAGCAGGAAACCCTGTTAGTCTCTGATGACACTAAAACTCAGACTTCAAAGCCTCTTTTCTGACTCCTGATGCATCAGTCCAGCCACTCTCTGCATTTCCTGAAGTCGGCTGCACTTCATCCATTTTAGTCAAAATTTTTCTTCAGAAAAGGGGCAACCAGACTCCTCCTGATTCTTGTACTTTAGGAATTGTGAACAAAAGGAAATCTGTTTCTGGTGCTGGGGGCAAGAAACGGGGAAGGCCTAAGAGAGGATCTGAGGACATTTCATCAGGATCGGCCAACTCTTGGGATGGGACTCTGTACTTTCCATCCCCTGAAGTCAGTTCTGTGCTCTGGTCTCTGCAGCTGCCCCAGCCTCAAACACTGGAAAAACCAAGGGATGAAAGCTCAGGTATGCTCACACCTGGACACATCTGGGGCCAGATTCCTCTCCCACCACCTCCCAGCCTGCCAAAGAGCCCAGCCTTCCCCTCCCTGCAGCCTCTCACCTTCCAGGGCCAGGTCCAGAGGCTCCGGCAGGCCGTCGTGCTCCACGTGGCACCCATAGCGGCCCCTCTCTTTGGGGTCGATCCGGATGCTGAGCCAGTAGTGGTAGGTCCCATCCGCGTTGGGGGCCAGAGACCCACGGAAGGTCTCCTCCAGCCAGACCTCCCCGTCCCTCCTCCAGGAGGCATCGATCTCCCTGGGGTAGAAGCCATCCAGGCGGCAGATGTGCGTCTCCATCCCATCCTCCACCTCTGTCTTGCCTCTCACTGTCACCGCTGGGGGCTCTGAAGAAACGGCACCCCCAGAATTGACTCTCAGCCCCTCCAGAGCTTGGAAGGGGGCTGAGAAACTTAGAGAGGCAGGAAAATCTCCCAGCACTTAGTTGTAACCCCAGGATTTATACTTCACACCTGCAGCATCTCCAAGAGTTTCAGGAAATGCTCCAAATCTGGAAAATGCTCAACCACAAGAACCACAAGATTTTCCCAAATTGAGGGTCCAAGGAAATTCCTCTCTGATTGCTTTGAACTCTGACAGATCTTGGACTGCTCCCTTCAGGGGAGGGAGAGTGGAGATGGTCTTTTAAGTTCCCTTTCAAGACAACCACAACATCACAGAAGTTGCTCCCTACTTCTTGGTTCCTCTTCTGCTCCCCAGAATCTGAGGCTGCTCCAGGCCTCTTTCCAAGGGACACAACCACAATGTTGTGAGCAAGAGAGCCGGAATCAGAGGAAAAAGGGGCTCAGGGATTTCGGAATTTCTCACTGATCTGTCTGGAAGACAGATTTTGTCTCTCAAAAGGGGGAGGAGGGCAGAGGGAGGTGATGCCAATGGAAGAGAGAGAAGGTCCCCCCTGGCAGGGAGGGGCTGCTGGCAATCTGGGGGGAGGATTCCCCCTTGATCCTAATCTCAACCAGCTGATCCTGGAGGGATCAAAGAGCCAAGAGGGGAGGGGTGATCTAGATGGGGAATTAATAACAAATGACAGGAAAAGGTTATAATGTGACCCCCCCTGTGGGGGGAGGGGGTGTTCCTGAAGGTGAGGAGGGGGCCGTTTTGAGGAAAGACCCACTAAGTCAGAATTGAGGGAACCTGTTTGAGGTTTAAGAGAAAGATCTACAAAAACTATGGGGGATCCCCCTCCCTGGAAAGAGAACCCCTCATCCATGGGCTTCTTTGCCCAAGTGGGGGCTCTGATGATGTCTTATGAAGGGCGGAAGAGGAGCCCCCACAATGGTGGGCATGGGAGGCCCCCAATCGGGTGCAAGACTGGGAGGGAGCCCCTGTGGGATGTGGGGGGAAGGAGAGTTCATGGGGGGAGATTAAGGGAGCCCATCACTCTTGACTACCGTTGGGCTAATGGGGGTTTCCCTGAATAGCCCCAAATGGTTGCCTCATTGTGGGCAGTGAACAGGACACCCGGAAGGGCTTTTCCTGCCAGGGAGAGGCTGCATTTCCTGGTCCACCGAATGGCTGCCTGGCAATGGGAACCCAACAGGGCTTCCCGTGTCCTGCAAGAGGGGCTGGAAGGGGAGGAGGAGGAGGATTCCCACCAGGGCAAACAGGCTCCAGACAAGGGACCCAAAGGGGCTGAATGTGTCAGAGAAATCCGGCCATCAAGGAGGAAAGTCCAGCCTGGATCCAGGTGCTCACCTGTCCTCAGCAGCGTCTCCTTCCCGTAGGACAGGTGCTTCTGCAGCCACTCAATGCAGGTTTCCTCCAGGTAGGACTTCTGTCTCTGATTCCATCCTTGATCAGCATCCCATTTCCTCTTGGTGATCTGGGCCTGGGGGACGGGAGCCACCCAGGTGAGGGTCTCCTTGTCGAAGGTGATGAAGGTCCTCCCTTCGTAGCCAAACTGCATAAACCCTCCTTTACTCTTGTTTGCCTGGAGTTCACAGCCATACATTAACTGCCACGTGTGAAGGCCTGAAAGACAGACAGGGGGATGGTTCAGGGGTCTCCGTCAAGATAGGCAGAGACCCTCCCTCCCTGCAGAGACCTTGACACAGGCACTGACACCCCCATTTCCTCCCTAGAGTTCAAGGGAAAGAAAGCCCCCATCACTAGCCGCCCTTCTCCCCTCCCTCGACCCCCCTCCCTGCATTTCCCCCCCAGGATGGAGCCCCTGAACCTCCCCAGGAAAAAGGAGAAGCTGGAAAAGACAGCAGAGGATCCCAAGGGAGACCCAGAAAAGGGGGAGTCACAGAATGAACGGAGGGACGGAGACATTTCCTTCTTTCCTTCTGCTGTTCCTCTGCAGGGGAGACTCTTGGGGGGAAAGGAAGGGATCCCACAGAGAGAGAAAAGTTGCCTGAATCTGCGGCTGCTAAGAGGGACTGAGAATCTCATGGCCTCAAAGAGGATCCGGTCGATCTACACAAAAGTTTGCGGGGATCCCCGTGACCATAAATCTTGGTCTCTGTGCACAAATAGCACCATCACAAGGGCTGGTTCCCACTTTGGCCTAACCAGAAACAAACCATGGTTTAGTGCAAAGTGGGAATGAAGCCTTGAAGGGCCACAAAGGAATATTTTCCTCAGCCACGGCAGCAAGTGGCCCAGTCTGATCTGGACACCCAAAGGGTTATTGACCCTTGAAAGGAGCTTGAAGTTTACAGGCTCTGCAAGGCCCTGGAGAAGGTATTTCGTCTTCAAGTGACCAGATTCTTGGATTTAAGGAGAACATTGAATGTTTGAAAAAAATAAACAAATGGAAATCCTGAAATGTTTCTACTTCTGTTTGGCCTTGAGAGAGAGAAAGGACGCCAGAAACTCTCAAATCTAAGGAGAAACTACCTGTAAGTACAGTTGAACTAAACTGACAGGTCTTTTCCCTCCCTTTCCACACCCAGGAACGACGGGTGAGGGATCCTTTCTCTGAATCTTCTGCTCAGCCTGAGAAATTCCCTTTGGAGGAAGAGGAAGATCCTCGTGAGCTGCAGTCCGATCCTTCCCTCGAGAGGAGATTCCCTGATCTCCCCCTGGGAAAAATAGTTCTGGATTTCTGCCCAAGAAGAATCTCCTGCCATTCACAGGAAGGCCCAAAATATTTGGCTGCTGTTTTCAACTCCTGACAACAAGCTCAGTCTTATTTCAGAAGCATCAAAAGCAAAGAATGAAATTGTCTTATTCCACTTGAAGATAAAAATCTGTATTTTCTTATCTCAAATTTGGCACAGATTTGAATATTTGTGCAGGAAAAAGAAAGCACAGGGATCACATTGAAAAGGCAAGTTTCCTTTTTTATATTTAGTGTAAGAACACTATTAATGCATCTCTTCAGGTCTATGCATGAAACAATTTCAGCCCATCTTTGAGCCTGGATGTTCAGGGCTTCCCGGAGGCCTGAAAAATAGTTCAAGGGTTCCTCCAGGGTCAAAAGGTTGAGGAAGGCTGCTTAAGAGGGGCTAAAACACATTTATATTTAGAACTACCGTGAAGAATATCAGAAATCCCTTCTTTATGTCTTTTTTCTTTATTTATTTTCTTTAATTCTTTTCTTTTCTTGTTTTCTTTGATTTCCTTGTTTTATCTCCTTTACTTTAGGTTACTTTCTATTAGTCTTTGTTTTTTTGTTCAAAAAGTTTAATACAAATTTTATAAAAAATTTAAAGGGCAAACAGGATATCAGGGATCATCAAAATACTATTGAAAACACAGAGAGGCTAATGTCAAAAACCGTTACATGAATCAAGGGTGCCTCCACATCCGGAATATTCTCTGCAGTTTCTGCTCAAAGGACCCCAGAAAAGGACCGGAGGGAGCTGGGGAAGGTCCAGAGGAGGCGACTCAGGCGATGGGGGGGTGGAAGGAGCCTCCCTTTGAGGGAAGGTTGGGACCTTTGGGGCTCTTTAGCCTGGAAAGGAGGCTCCCCTCCACTCTGGCCGGCCTCCTTCCTCCTTCCTCCACCAGGGGGAGCCCTCTGGGTGCAGCTCTGCTCCCCTGGGAGGCCAGCAGGGGGCCTGGAGGGATCTGGGGGGGATCCTGGGGGATCAGGGGCAGGACTGGATGAGCTCTGGGGTCTCCTGGAGGGGGGAGGAAAAGGCCGGGGCTGCCCTCCTTGGGATGAAAGGAGGGAAATGGCTGAGGTTTGTGGAGAAGCTTTTCCTCAGCCGAAAGCAGCCTATCGTTACACCCAGATTTCCTTGCACCCCTTTCCTAAATAAGGTTCCTTGAAGGGGAATCTTGTCCACCCCAAAAGATGGCAGAATGGGGGGAGGGGCTGCTGAAGGAAGAGTCTCCCTCCCCCTCCAGGGCAGCCCCACCAAGAGGGCAGGGCAGGAGTCCAGCCTGAGGGACCAAGGATGGGAAGCCATGAAGGCCCTGAGAGACTCTTGCAGGGCCCCAAATGGAGGTTTGTTTCTTTTCTCTCTTTCCCCCTCAAGACTGGGAGGATCCCGGCCCTGTGACCCCCCCTCCAAGAGCCCCCACCCCATTTGGGCCTCCTGGCCTCTCCTCCCACCTGGAGGATGAGAAGAAGCTCCTGGCATTCGGGCCCCACTCCTCCCTCCAACAAGGGGGGAGGAAAGGGATCTAGTCTCCCCAGGTGGATCTCCACCTGATCCCTCATTTCTCTGGGGTGGAAACAGACAGAAGGACGAGGACCTGCTTCCCCCAGGATCTCCTTAGGATCCCCCTGCCCCTCTTTTTGGGGGGAGGGGGGAGACTTGTGATTCCCTTCCTCCCCCACAGCAGGAGATCCACTAAGGACCCTCCGTCTTCCATGGGGGGAGGGGAGATTTCGGTCCCTTTTTACCTCAGTTTATATCAATATCCATGTCAACATTCAGACAGACAGATGGATAAATTGAAACACGTTTTCATTAACTGCAGTTGGAAGAAAATGTCAGCTATGGAGGCAAGGACAATCTTATATTGATTAAAATAAAAGAATAAACATCTAAAAAAAGACTTTTTAAATGGTGTGGAGGCTGCTTTTCCCTTTGAAGGGACCCCCCCCCCTTTCTCCCCCCTCTGGTTCCTGGGGAGGGGAATATGGGGCCGGAGGAGCCACCAGACCCATCACTCACCTTCGCTCTGATTGTAGCGATTCCTCAGAATCTCCAGACCGACTCTGAACGTCTCCTCATTGCTACGTGATATCTGGGTCTCTGTCTCCCAGTACTGGGGATCCTCCTTCCCCACTTTCTCCATCCAGGAGACTCGAGGCTGCATCCTCCGGCTGTGGCTGTCGTAGTGAACAAAGACCTGACCGTCCACGTACCCCACACCGACAAACTGGGGCAGCCCCTGACTGGGGTCTGAGATGGAGGTATAGAAATACTTCATGGAGTGGGTGGAGGCGCCTGGAAGGGACCCAGAGGGGCAGAGTTAGGGGGCTTCAGTCAAGGGCCCTGATCCCATGGAGGCTCCCACCTGAGGCTCTGGGGAGGAAGGAGGAAGAGGAAGAAGAGAGATGGGAGGGCAGAGGAGGAAGGGGGGAAGGAAGGGGGAGATGGTGGGAGAGGAGGCAGGAGGTGGAATGAGGGAGCGACTGAGAGGGAGAGAAGCAGCTTCTGGAGGGCCTGAAGGGTTGGAGGGCAGGGAAGGGCTCCCCCTGCCCCCAATTGTGCCCTCCCCTCTTCCATCAAGGCCTCCCTCAAACCCCCTTCTGGCCTGCTCAGTCTGTGCCCCAAGGAGGCTGCAGTGGCCCCACAGGGAAAAGGGGGAATTCCCCACCAGGAGCTCAAAAGCAGCAGGAAACCCCACCTGGACACCCCAAATTTCCATTCACAGGGGAAAAAAAAGCCTAAGGGCCAAAGTGGACGGTTTATAGTGGCAGATATTAGGGGAGATTTTATAAAACGGGGGAGGGGAAGGGAGAGCCAGGGGATCCTTAGGGGAAACCCAAACGGGGGAAGGCAAAGGGAAAGGAGCAGCAATGAAGCCACGGAGACCCCAGATCTTCCTCCTGTCCCCCTTCCCATCGCTGGAAAATCCCCCCTCCCCTCCCAGAGTTCAGCCCTCTGAGCAGGAATCGGCCTTGAACCCAGGACTCAGAGGGGCTCCCCCTCCTTCCACAGAGAATTTCACTGGGATCATCCCAAGATTGCTTCATTTCAGGAACCCAGTTAGGGCCCTAAAACCATCATCCACGGACGCTTTCCATTGGACCAGATTTCCTCTGAATCTCACCCTTCACTTTCCGCAGAAGCCGCTCTGAAACCTTTCCTCCTCTGGGGCTGATCCTGAACTTTGTCTGGCAGAAATGCCCCTCAGCCAACTTGGGAGGGGATTGTGATCCTGGCTACTCAACTCTGCCCATGATCAGTGAGTGGAAGGTAAAGGCCTAAATCGGAGTTCTTCAGACTCAGCCATTTGGACTTCAATTCCCAGAATTCCCCTCACCCTATAGAAACCCAGGGGGCCTCTCCACCCTGCCCCCACCCCCTGCTCCCACTGGGCCTGATTGGGAGTTCCTGCTGAAAACACCCATGTGTTTTTGGGGGGCTCAGCTGGGGTCCTCTCCCTAAACTCATCCTCTGTGGGGAGGGTCCTGTCACCTTTCAAGCCTCTCTGGTGAACCAAAGATTAAACACAGAATATTATTTCACTTTCCATCATGCAAACTCCTGACTGAGGATCATCCGAGTTTTTCCAGCCCTTCCTTGGAGGACAGGCTCAATTCACAAGACATGAAACTTTACTAACAAGGAGGGAAAAATCACATTAAGTCACAGTTTAGTTTCCATTGTCCAAATACAAACACGGAAGAGACTCTCAGGCTGCCCAATGAACAGAAAAAAACAGCTTCTAAGCAGGTTAAAAGAATCAAAAGAAAATAAAATGAATAAAATGCTGCTGGGAAATCGATTCAGCTGGAAAATCCCCAAGGCCCCTTTTTGGTGTCCATTCTGAAAGCTCTTCAGGTCAGAAACTCTTCCAGGGCACCCAAGATTTTAAAGATCATCTTCAGGATTGTTCATGGGATCTATTTGGGCAGAACCAGGGTCTGCATACAAAAGGGCAGGACCTCCAAAGTCCGGAGAAATAAATGCAGGTAGTCCTCGACTTATATGACCGTCATTGAGCCCATATTTTTTGTTGCTAAGTGAGACATTTGTTAAGTGAGTTTTTTCCTCCATTTTACAAATTTTCTTGCCACAGTTGTTAAATGAATCGTTGAGGTTGTTAAATAAATAACCTGGTTGTTAAGTGAATCTGGCTTCTCCATGGACTTTGCTTGTGAGAACACTGCAAAAGGGCTCATGTGATATGGGGAGACTGAGACTGTCATAAATATGAACCAGTTGCCCAGCATCCAAATCTCGGTCACGACAATGAGGATGCTAAAATGGTCATAAGGATGGCACTTTTGGTCACAATGGTTATACTGTCCCTTTTTTCAATGGCATTGCAACTTTGGTCACTAAATGAACTGTTGTAAGTCGAGGACTGCCTGTAGTCCCACAGCCCAGTCCCTCCAGTATGGCCTCGCAGTCCTTCCCAGTCCAAGGCAAAGGCCTGGGCCTCCTTCTTCCTGCTCCTCCCCACAATCCCAGGGGCTTCTCAGAGCTTTTGGGGAGAGGGATCCCAGATCCACTTCCTGCTCTGGGGAGATTTCGGAATCCAAAAGGGATCACAGAATTTCCCTAACAGAAGGAGGGGGGATCGGACTCTCCGTGATCCAGAACCGGCTTCTTCCCCTTCTGGGGCTGAACAGCGATTCATTTCATGGTCACCATCCAGAGGTGTTTCTCTCTTCTTTTACCTCCAAGACAGTTTATTTAATCCTTAAGATCCTGCCAACTTTTTTAATGTCTTTTGCAAAGTTGCTATATTGATAATTTCTCAGAGCAAACAGCCAGGAACACCCCAAGTTCCTGATTACCAAGGAATAATTATATATTTTAAATTATTTTTAATTTTGCAAACTGCCCCATGTTGGCAGCTTCTGAAATGGAAGAAGGAACCTTGTGGGAGGCAAATCTCTGCCTTTCCCAGAATAAATCTCGGGGGGTATTTTGGGTTTAGGATCACGGGGTGATGGTGGGGATCAGGAGAAAGTGACAATCAGGAAGGAGGAAGATTTAGGGAGATTATGAAGGAGGGCTTCTCTCCAGACTCTCATCCTGCTGCATTCACAGGACAACCTTGGCCCCATCGCTCCACTGCACCGGCATCTGCCAAGACACGGATCCGATGGGAGAAACCAGCCGGTTCCTCCCAGCGCCAGAAGCCCCAAAGAGCCCCAAAGGCCCCCCAAAGGCAGGAAAGGCGACCCAGGCGGAGGGGGGTTGGGCGAAGGCAGCCAGGAAGTTCGGGATCTGCCCGGATCCCCTGCAAACGCCGCTTTCCGACAATCGCCCCTTCGGGGGAGGGAAAGAACGGCGCTTGGGGGCGCCCAGGTAGACTTGACGGACACCTGGAGGGACCACCCTTGTCCTGTTCCCCGGGGGGGCTCTCCTGGGGTTAGGGGGGAGGCAGCAGGGTCCCCCCAACGTTTTGGGACCTAACCAAACAGGGGCCACGGGGGAGGGAGGGGAGCGGACTGGAAAGAGGATCGAATCAGGGACTCTATTTCTGGGAATAAACTTTTGGGGGGCGGAGAGAAAGAGTCCCTGGAAGGAAAAAGGGGCCGGATCTCCCGAAGGCCCCAAAGGGACTCACCAACGCAGCTCTGCCGTAGGGCGACCGCCAGCAGCACCAGGAGCCCGAGGGGCGCCGAGCGCAGAGCCATCCTGGCCGCGACCCTCAAGCAGCCCCGGATCTCCTGGACAGGCGCAGGCAGAGAAAGACGCGCCCCGCCTGAGCAACTGCGCAACAACCCAGAGAAAGGCCGCGATTGGCCAGGCTCAACCAGTAGAAAAAAGTATCCCCGTGTCGTCATTGTTGCTAGGCAGACGTCCAGGCGCCACCGGCCAGAGAGGAGGGAAAGGAAAGCGAAAGTGCCATCAGGAAATCCCCTTCCAGATGCGTCGTTTTTGTTTCTCCGCCAAGTGTCTCCCACCGACCCCAAACCCCTTTTAGCACTTATCTTCTGAAAAACGAGGCCGTCTTGGGATCAAGAGAGGAGAGCAGCATCAAGAGAACCGGAGAAATGGGAATCCCGGTTTATGGGGCCCAAGTGAGCCCCCTCCCCCGAGTGCTGGACCCACTTCCGGTCTCAGGAGTCCAGCAAGAGGCGGAGAGCCTGGAAAGAGCGCAGGGAGGAGCAAGAGAGAAGATGGAGGGAGGTTGAAGGGAAGGAGGAACCGTCGGGAGAGCCGGGGAGGCCCAGCCTGTGGAAGAGAGGAATGGAGGCTGGGTGTTTAGGGCCTGTTAACCGTCTTCCAGCCCTTGAGGGGCTTTCCCAGAGAAGAAGAAGGGAAGGACCTCTTCTCCAAAGCCCCAGAGGGCAGGGCAGGAAGGAAGCCATGGGTGGAAGCTTCCTCAAGAGAGATCCAACCTAGAAGTCAGGAGAAATTTTCTAACAGTGAGAACAATTAATCAGTGGAATAATTTACTTCCTATGAATTGTGGCTGCTCCCTCACTGGAAGTTTCCAAAAATAGACTGGGGAACTGTGAGGCTGGGATGGTATTAGGTCTCCTCCTGCCTGGATCTGAGGGGTGGACTAGGAGACCTCTGAGGTCCTTTCTAGTCCTATGATTCTGTGTTTTACCTCAGACTCCCCAAAGGATCTTCGCTCTGGATAAAAATGCTCAAAGGCTTCTTTTGTGGCCTCTTCAAGGCGAAGATATTTCTTTCTAGGGAAAAATGCCAGACGGATCAAACACAGCATATAAATTCCCTGTTTCCTTTTCTTCTCTGGTGAAGCCATGAATCTTTAGGAAGCTTCAAACTCTTCCCTTTTCCCACCGTAAACAAAGATGGCTGCTCCCTCCTTTGCCGGTTCTTCTGGAGACTCCTTGGACTCAAATAATAAATCCCTCTTCCGATTACAGTTGTTATTATGATTCCCGAATTCAGCTGATTTTCTTTTGTGGCCTCTTCAAGGCATGTCTTTGTAGAAGAGGAGGGGATAGCTTGATTGCTCAAGAATATCAAATATAGAATATAATAGAATATAAATCTTTCAAATTGGGAGAGTCTCAGCAAGACTGGAAACCGGATGAGCTGGAGAATGGCGCCCCCTGCTGGTTCGCGGTTTCTCTCAATTAGCAAAGGGGGGGAAGGAAAAACCATCTCAAACCAGCCAGAAGTTAGTCAAACTACGTAGAACCAAGCTAGCAACACTTAAAAGTGATTAAATTATCTCCCAGACTGTCCAAGTCCCCTTTACTTTGCCGGCTTCCTTGAGAGACTGACAAACTACGGATCTGCAGCAGGAAACTCCCGACATTGATTAGGATCAAGAAGGTTTCGCTGTCTTGAACTAAGTAGAAGGAATGGAATCCTCCCCTGATAGGGAGAAGCGTAATGGACCAGGAGTGAAAACAAATCTTGTGAAAGGAATCACATAGAGGAGGGATTGTCAAAAACAAGGAAACTCTGTGTATGAATATCTGAGCCTTCGTTCACTCCGGACGCTTGGTCCGAAGCTCTCTCCCAAACGGGAGGCTCTCTATTTCTGCAGAAATACCCCCAACCGAGGGTCCAGCTAACAGAAGGACCTTCTGCCTCCCTTTCACTCTTCTGGTTCTGTATTTCTACCGAGGAAGAAGGCTGGTTAGAGGGACCTTCCAGTTCCTGGTGAGTCTCTGGAAATTGACCCTCTGCTGGGGGGTGGGGGGGGCATGAGAGCCATATTGCAGCCTTGGAGGAGCTGCTGCAAAGAGGAGGGGGTCAGTTTGTTAAAAAGCGATGTTTTTCTCTAATAATATTCAAAAGGTAGGAGAAGCAGTGGAAAAGCATGAGTAGTACTAGTATTGGGGTGTGTGTGTATGTGTCTGTTCTCTAGAGAACTATGTTGTAGGCTTTTACAGAATAACAGAGTTGGAAGGTGTTGTAGAGCGGCGGAAGATACGAGGCAGACACAGAGCTAACTGTAAAAGGCTTTATTCCAAGAATAAAGGGTTGCCGCGGCTGCCGGGCTAACAGGCAGATCAGCTGGCGGCAACAGCTGATGCCATTTGAAAGCTCCTTTTATAGCCGGCTGTCAAATGGCATCAGCCAATGGGAGCGATCGGTGCTCCTGCCAGAACTGCGGACCAGAGTGGGGACTTCCGTCAGTTCAGTGAATACAACACTCCGTTCCCTTGGCCAGGAGCATGCGTAGTCCTGCAAATAGTCCGGCCGCCTGCGCAGGTCGCCGGATCGTTTTAATCCTGGAGGATCTCCTGCTAGGACAGAGTCCTTCGCCCCCTGGGTCATGCTGGAAGCTGCAGGAGCGTGAGTTCAACCAACAGGTGCCTTTGTCCGAGTGTCCTGCGTCAGTCCAGGTAGGTTCCTTCATTCGACTTGCTTGGGGAATGTCTTTAGGTTTGGTGGGTAGACCTGGTTGTTTGGCTGGAGACCCTCGGCGTTCACTGGGTAGACCGGTTTACTTGGCTGGGGACCCTCAGCGTTCGCTGGGTAGACCGGTTCGCTTGGTGGGAAATGGGAGTCATCTGTAGTCCTTCTCCAATGTCTCCTCAGCTGGTCTATGTGTCTGCGCCACATACGACCGTCGTCTAGGAGGATCCTATAGGACTTAGGCCCTGTAACTGATATAACTTGTCCTGGCACCCATAGTGGGTCCCCTGCATAATTCCCGGCATAGACCAGGTCATGCAGGGCGAATTCCCTGGCCTGGCTGTCAGAGCCCAAAGGGGTGCCAGGGGCATAATGGGGGTGCAACCTATCCAGGCTGGTTCTAAGGCACCTGCCCATTAGTAACTCTGCAGGTGATTTGTTTGTTATGGTACAGGGGGTTGTATGCTGGGTGAGTAGGTATCTGGACTGTTTGTTGTGCCAATCAATTTGGCCAAACCTCGCCAAGTCCTCTTTTAATGACCTAACTGGCCTTTCAGCCATCCCGTTGCTTGCAGGGTGAAAAGGGGCTGTGAGGACGTGCCTGATGCCCAGATTGGCTGCGAAAACTTCAAATTCACAAGAGGAGAACTGGGGGCCATTGTCGGATACAAGGGTGTCAGGGAGGCCATGGGTAACAAATACTCTGGTCAGGGCTCTTGTGACAGACAGCGTGGTTGTGGAAGGAAGCAAAGCCAGGTCAATCCATTTGGAGAAAGAGTCCACTATGACTAGGAAAGTCTGCCGGTGCACAGGGCCAGGCAGGTCAATGTGCAGCCGGGACCAGAGGGCCCCAGCATCCTCCCACCAGGTAGGAGCGGCTGCAGGAGGTGCTGGCCTGGTAGCTTGGCATGGCTGGCACGTGCTTACCCAGCTGGAGATCTGGGCATCCATGCCTGGCCACCACACGTAGCTGCGGGCCAGAGCCTTCATCCTCACGATGCCTGGGTGGCCTTCGTGCAGGACCTTTAAGACTGGCTCTTGTAGTTCAGTAGGGATGACCACCCTTGTCCCCCACAGCAAACAACCCTGAAGGGATGAAAACTCTTGCCTGCGAATCTTGAATGGCAAAAACTCAGGGGTGTACTGAATTGCAGGCCACCCCCTTCCCACCCAGTCCAGGACTTGGGCGATTACCTTGTCCCTTCCGGAGTGAGTGGCAGTGTCCTCGGCTGTGATGGGCAGGTTGAGTTCGTTGACCTCAAAAATGGCGTGGATGGGAGCGGGGTCTTCGACTGGCTCCAGTAGAGGGCAACGACTGAGGGCATCTGCATGGCACAGGTTCTTCCCCGGGCGATGCCCCAGCTTGTATGAATAGGCGGCCAGGAACAGAGTCCACCTGGTCATCCTTGGGGATAGGACCTGTGGGGTTTGCTTATCCCCTGACAAAAGGCCTAAAAGTGGCTTGTGAACTGTTATTAGTTCAAAGTAGTGACCATAAAGGAATTCGTGAAACTTTTTGACAGCAGCAACTGCAGCCAAAGCCTCTTTATCAATTTGGCTGTAGTTTCGTTCTGCTGCAGAGAAAGTTCTTGAGAAGAAGGCAATTGGTGCCTCAGAGCCCTTAGGGAGCCTGTGGCTCAGAACAGCCCCTATACCAAAGGAGGAAGCGTCTGCCGCCAAGACTAAGGGCAGCTGCTGATTGAATTGAATTAATACTGCATTAGATATGAGCAAGGACTTGATGGATTTGAAGGCATGGGCTTTTCCCTTGGTCCCCAATGCCAGGTGGATTGTTTATCTAAAAGTCTGTGCAGAAAGGTTCTTCTA
This sequence comes from Pseudonaja textilis, assembly GCF_049901715.1. NCBI lineage: Eukaryota > Metazoa > Chordata > Lepidosauria > Squamata > Elapidae > Pseudonaja > Pseudonaja textilis. The sequence goes on from NC_141991.1 coordinate 8,606,842, forward strand.
TGGAGGCTTTATGTGGAAGGAATGCAGCATAGAAATTTAGAAGCCCTAAGAAGGCTTGGAGCTCAGTCTTGTTGGAAGGTGTGGGTGCCTCGTGGAGAGCCCTGACTTTGGACTCAATTGGGTGTATACCAGAGGCGTCAATTCTGTAACCTAGAAAGTCCACTTGCTTAGTGGCGATGGTGCACTTGTCCCTTTTAAGTTTAAGGCCATGCTGCTCTGACTCTATGAATTAGTTGTGTTTTATCCATAGCTGAAACCCAAATGTCGTCAAAATAGGGGACTACGCCTGGGAGTCCTTGGAGAAGACTCTCCATTAGGGATTGGAAAATCCCAGGGGCTACACTTACGCCAAACTGGAGACACTTGCACTTAAATGCACCCCTGTGGGTGACTATGGTTTGTAATTCTGCAGTTTGGTCATCTACAGGGAACTGTTGGTAGGCCTGGGACATACCTAATTTTGCAAAAATAGTCCCAGGCTCAAAGGTGTGTAAGAGATGTTGGATGACAGGGACAGGGTAGGTGCTGATTTGTAGGAATCTATTCAGGGAAGTCTTGTAGTCAGCGCAGATTCTCACGCTGCTATCTTTCTTAAGTGGGGTGACTATGGGGTTGAGCTGCCTTGTCTAATAGGGCTCCCTTGTATTTCAGCTGCTGACAGAGCAGATAGCTGAGCAGCTTGTGCTTCCTCTATGGCTATAGCTAGGGTCAGGTCTTTTTTAGCTAGCAAATGTCTTTGAAGTCTCAGGTTCTTGACCCCACAGACAATTTGATCTAGGAGCATATCCTCTAGGTAATCCCTGAAGCCACATTGTAGGGCAGCTGATCGTAAAGCTGCCACATACTCACTAACTGACTCCCCCTCAGACTGCTTTCTATTCCTAAAGGCATGTCTCCTAGCGATTTGGGAAGGCTTAGGGGAGAAGTGATTGGAGAGGATCTCTTGTAACTCCTCCCAGGGGATAGTCCTAACAGATCGCGGAGCGACCAGCGTCATGGCGGTGTCAAAAAACGCGGCTCCGCAAAAGCTAAGGAAATAGGATTTCTTTCTATGGTCTGTGGCGTCCGCGAGGTCTATCGCATCCAGGAAGCAGAAAAAACAACTTTTATATGATTCCCATGTCTCGGCTGTCGGCTTGAAGGGTGGGAATGCCACGTTAGAAGTCATCGTGAGGCGGCAGCGTCTATCTCCTCAGCTGGGGAGGTTTTAAACTTCGCGCTCTCAAAAGAGCGATTGTGGCTGCGCCTGTCAGGCGGCGCCTGTCTCCTCAGATGTGGATACTTTAAACTTCGCGCTCGCAGAGAGCATCGGCAGCTGCAACTAATCAGCTCTTGGTGGCTCCGGCCCTTTTTGTAGTGACTGAGCTCAGCTGTTTTATGTCTGGTTGCCTCTTATTGTATCCCACCCTCGTCGCCAGTGTTGTAGAGCGGCGGAAGATACGAGGCAGACACAGAGCTAACAGTAAAAGGCTTTATTTCAAGAATAAAGGGTTGCCACGGCTGCCGGGCTAACAGGCAGATCAGCTGGCGACAACAGCTGATGCCGTTTGACAGCTCCTTTTATAGCCGGCTGTCAAATGGCATCAGCCAATAGGGGCGATCGGCGCTCCTGCCAAAACTGCGGACCAGAGTGGGGACTTCCGTCAGTTCTGTGAATTCAACAGAAGGGACCTTGGAGGTCTTCTAGTCCAACCCCCTAACTCTGGCAGGAAACCCTACGCCATTTCTTATGTGTCTCCAGTCCATCAAACTGGGTATATAGTTAAAAGAACCTGTGACAGGGACCCAAATCTTCTTATCGGTTACAGAAACAAATACAAACCTTTGGTATATATGTCAGAAAGCAAGAGATCGAACAATAAAAGAGATGGATTAAACGCAAAGCTGGAACAACAGGAAACGATGATTCTAGCTGGAATTCCACAAGTGGAGAAACTTATGGTGTATATACTTTCTTTTCCAGATAAATGTGTATCTTGCTTAATGCTTGCACCCCCTTCCAGAAAGATGAAACATTTTAGGAAATTATAAAAAGGCAGAATATTATATTTCCCTGAAGGAGAAATGAAGAAAGATGCTCTTGGAGACAGGAAGCAGCCCGCAAGTCTGTTTTAATAGGCCCAGCAGGTATTTGGTGCCCATGGAGAAAGACTGGGCCCGCCTATCTTCAGAATGAAAGACCTTCAGCTTCAGAGGGAAGGGATTAAGACAGGACCCTTCAAGACATCATAGGATTAACCCACAAAGACACAGTTCTCACTACAATGCACAATCTCCTAAGGACATTGCGTCACCCACAGAAACTTCAACCAAACTTCTCAGATAACCAACAGAGCCATCTACGTGGCCCTATGGGAGCCTGACAGCCCCCAACCGAATACAACTTCTTGCACAGGAACAGGAAGCTCAAGTGCAGAGCCCAAGAGAAGGTATTAAAAACCCCTCACTCTCCACTCCATGTGGTCAGCTGCCCAGAACCACAAACCACCATGTGGGTCTGCTTCCATCAATCAATGGACCCCTTTTCAATCAGCCTTCAGCCTCCATTTTGTCTGCACCTGGGTGAGAGGACGTCTCAAGTTGGGACGGATGGTGATTGGGGCATGTGATGCCCTGATGGGTGCAGGGGGTGGATTTGTAATTTTTTTACTTATTGCAAGGAAACCAGGAACTGCTCTAATAAAAAGAACCTTGGAGAGGACGTCTGTCCCGGAGTTATTTGTCCGAGTGGAGGTTTTCTGGAATGCTGACAGCAGATTTGAGGGGAGATTTTATAAATGGGGAAGGGGGGAACCCTGGTGAGACCAGAGGCGATGGGATCCTTAGGGGAAATCCAAAGTGCTTCCCTGGGGGATATGGGGAGGCAAAGGGGGGAGCAGCAATGAAGCCACGAAGCCTCCCAGATCGTCCTCCTCACCCACCCACCCCAGCTGGGAAATTCCCCCTCCCCTCCCAGAGTTCAGGCATCCAAACAGGTTTAGGCTTTGAACCCAGGACTCAGTCAGGCTCACCCTTGTATCTTGAGTCATGGTGGCCCAGTGGTTAGAATGCAGCATTGCAGGCTAATTCTGCCCACAGTCAGGAGTTCAACTCTGACCTGCTCACCATTGACTCAGCCTTCCGTCCTTCCGAGGTGGGTAAAATGAGGACCCAGAACGAGGCACTCCGGGGCTCAAGCTCTGCACGGAGAGTCCAGGGATGGGGGGGAAAGTTGCATTTAAAGCAGGGGGTCTTCAAATTTGTCCTCTTTAAGACTTGTGGACTTCAATTTATAAAAGATTTTTCTTCTTTTAATAGCTGAGTTCAATCCATTTACATTCATAGAAATCAATTTTTTCTCCTCCATGGTTATGTTTTGTATTTAGGTCTAACAGTTCTCGTGGATCTTACTTCACGTTGTTCTTTGGTCTCCATTTGTCCACCTACCGCACCTTCTTTTCCCATTCCCGTTTGGTCTTCTTGGGGTTCAGTCGGGATAGTCTCTTTTTCTGTCTCTATTTCTCTTCTTCCAAAAAATTCATTGTAGAATATTTCTGCTTTCTCAATTGAGTCGATTCTGTGTCTCTGTTCTTGCCATGTGAACATTAATCCTTCTGGAATCAACCATCTATAATTCACCTCTTTTTCCAATAACTTTTTGGTCAAGAATCGATATTCTCTTCTCATCTCTCTCACTCTTCTGGGCACTTGTTTTAGAACCACAATCTCTTTGCCTTTGTATTTCAACACCTTATCTCTTGCCACTTGTAGTATTTGTGTTTTAATAGACTTTTTAGTCAATCTGACATAGACCTCTCTTGGTAGCTTGTTCCTCATCGCATATCTTGTGAAGGCACGGTATATCTCATCTACTGGGTCCATTATCTTTTCCTCTGTTGTCCCCAAAGCTCCAGCTAAAATTTCTATCATTACAGCCGCCAAATCTTGTCCTTTTTCTTCCTCTATATTTTAAAATCTGAGATAAAATTCTGACCTATCCATCTCCCACTTCAACATCCCAGTTATATCGTGTTCAACCATTGTTAATTTGCTAACGATATTTCCAATTGCCTCATCTCTTTGTCTGCCTTTCTCTTCAATTTTTTGGAGTCTCTCCTCATGTTTCGCCATCATTTGTTGAAAATTTTCAATTTTTTCATCAGTCTTCGTAATACTCGTTTTGAGTTCTTGTATTCCTTGTATAATCGTCGCTAGGTCCATTTGTACTTTATCTTGCTTCGCCATTATTGATAGTCGTCCTCCAGTTGATGGAGAAGCAGGAGCAGAAGTTGAACTGCCAGGAGGTAACGTTTTCTTACTCATTTGAGTAACTCAGAATCTTTAGGTTCCTTTAATCCAATTAATGAGGTAGCCAATTATAATCCAATTGGGAGGAAGAAAAACATAAAAAAGAAAAGCCAGTAAAAAGTAAAGGGTCCAGAATTAAAAAGAGAAGGAGAGAAAGAAGATCAAAAAGAAAAAGGAGGAAATTTTTCAGGTTCTTCTAAACCTTAATCCTATTGTGGAATAGTCAATTATAATTCAAAAATAAAAATTAAGAATAATAAAAAACAAGAAAAAGAGAATAAAACCCAATAATATTAAAAAGCAATAGTAGAAAAAGAAGAAGAAGAAAAAAAGAATTCTTCAGGTTCTTCACACCTTAATCCAATTAAGAGGTTTCAAGAAATAAAAAAAATAACCATAGAAGTAAATAAAAAATAAAAATAGAAAAGGCAAAAATCCCAATGAGCAAAAAGAAAAAAGAAAAATATTCTGAGGCTTTCCCTTTAAAAGGAAAAATAAAAATAAAGTCAAACAAGAAAAAAAAATTAGATATACAAATATTACAAGATATTGTGGGCTTGAAAAGGAGGGATGGAACAGCTAAGAAGTAAAAAAGAAAACACACTGCGTCTTATTTAATTATCCAAGGCTCTTATGGCTTCTCCACAGACTCCAAAGCCAAGCTTCAAGTACTCAATTAATAATAGAAGTTCCAAAGAACACCTGTTAAGACATTCTCCAGTGTTCTTCCCTCTATCTTATCACGTTCCAGTGTCCTTGAAAAAGGATTTCTTCACAGTCCTCTCAACTTCCAATAAAGTATTTTCAAGCCTCTAGTTGGCAGTGTTACAAAGTTTCTTTTATCCATTCCCCCACCTTTCCCAAAAAAAGCCTAATAAAGAAATATACATATATTTAAAAAAAAAACAAATTACTAAAGGGAGCCTCTGTTCTAAAAAAAACTATTAACAATCAAAAGGGGGGAAAAAAGAAAAGAAAATTAAATAGGTATAAGAGAAAAAACCAGTCTAGTTACAGTTACTAAATGAAAACAAAAGTAAAAATAAAAAGCCAAGCCTCAGTTTGACATTCTCTTTAAAAAATCGCCACTTAGTCAATTTCATCAGTTTTTGTCCAAAGTCTTACAGGATTCTTCTCATTTTAGAGTGTTCTTAAGTCCCGGAAAAAAAAAAGATTCTCACCAGCCAATACACTTTCTTTCTGCCTCTTCCTTCCGGAGCTGTCACAGCTTCAGCAGCTTAATGGCTGCCTCTCCGCCGATGGCAAAGTGGCTTCTTCTGGATCAACCAGGGACTTTGCAGTGTCCCTGGGATCAGCAGAACGCACCCCTTGCTATCACTGTCTCTACGGGATGGTTTAGGTCCATTAGGACCGACCAGGGGCGAAGATATCAGCTGCGATCTCGGAGCTCCGAGAGCCCCTGAGTTAAAATTGGATATAATTTGCCTACAAGAAGTACATATTAAAAAACAATATCAACAATTATTGGTACGACCAAAACTGGAGAAAATTTTTACCTCCTTGACTAACTGTAAGAAAAGAGGAGTGGTCCTGTACATTAAAGAAACAATTCCAGCAAAATTGATTTATACTGATGAAGACGGAAGAATAAATGGTTGAAATAGCGGATAACAATACAAAAACACTCTTGGTTGCAATTTATGCTCCGAACAATAAGCAAGAAGAATTTTATAAAAAGTTACATATGAAAACAATTGGACTGGACTATATCAATATAGTTATGATGGGAGATTTCAATGGAATTGTAGATAATAAACTGGACTGTACAGCGACAGCATCAAAACAAAATAGAAAGACTCTCCCTAAATCCTTTTTTAAAATGATAGATGAATTAAATTCATTAAAGATATGAATTAAAGATACATGGAGAGAAAGAAATGGTAAAACCCAACAATATACTTTTTATTCAAATAGACATTTATCATGGTCCAGAACAGATATGATTTGGACTTCATCAGGATTAATATCTAATATTCAAGAAATAAATATTGAAACGGGTATATGGGCAGACCATAACCCAATGACAATTAAATGGAAAGGACAAAAAAGAAGATCTAGATGGACATTAAACAATACTATTTTAAAGGAAAAAGATTTTACACAATGGATGGGCAAAGAATTGGCTTTCTTTTTCAGTGAAAATAAAAAAGAAGATACTTCAATGCAGAATGTTTGGGATACAATGAAGGCATACGCGAGAGGATTAATAATGGACCTATACAAAGAAAAAGAATATTAGGAAGAGGCAAATTATTAAAGCTTTAGAAGATGATTATAAAAAACTGGAAAAAGAACTGCAGAATATGCCACAGAAAAAAGATATTGAATTCAAAATGGATATAATTAAACATAAGATGGGATTCCTGCCAAAGAGACAAATTAGGGATAATATGAGGGTAATTCTGGACACTTTGGAATATTACGAGGCGCATCCTGAAAAACAAATGGCTTTGATATTCTTAGATGCCCAAAAGGCATTTGAGAAGGTGAACTGGAGATTCATGTTTTTGTTATTGGAACAGATGGGCTTTGCCAGAAAATTTATTCAAGCACTAGAAGCCATATATGATAAGCAAACGGCAAAAGTAATGATAGAGGGAGAGTTTAATTAATATAAGAAAAGGCACAAGACAAGGATGCCCATTATCACCTTTGTTATTTGTATTGACTTTGGAAGCGCTGAATAGAAATATTAGAGAGGATCCAAATATAAAAGGAATGAAAATTAAGAAGGAGGAATTTAAACTGCAAGCCTTTGCGGATGATTTGGTTTTTATTCTGGAAGATCCTCTAGAAACAGCTTTAAAACTATTGGAAAAGATAGAGATGTATGGTGAGATGGCGGGTCTGAAAATAAACAAAGATAAAACAAAGATTTTGACAAAGAATATGTTACTAAAACAAAGAGATGACCTGGCAGACTTATTGAAAATTCAAGTTACGAATAAGGTTAAATATCTGGGGATACATTTGACGTCAAGATGTACTACATTGAAAGAGAATAACTATATTAAACTTAAACAACAGATAGCATTTGATTTGAAGAAATCGGAAAAGTTAAAATTGTCATTTTTAGGTAGAATTTCAACAATCAAGATGAATATTTTACCCAGAATTTTATATTTTTTTCAAACCATACCAATTAGACTTGGTAAAGATTATTTCGAAGAATTAAATAAAATTGTGTTGAAGTTTGTATGGCAAGGTAAGAAAGCCAGAAAATTAAAACTTCTACAAGATGCTAGAATTAGAGGATTTGGCCTTCCGAACTGGGAGTTGTACTACCAAGCTGCAAATTTAATGTGGGTTAAAGAATGGATAACATTAAGAAAGACCAGATTGTTGGCATTAGAAGGACATGATTTATTACTGGGATGGCATGCTTTTCTGTGGTATAAGGGAACTAAATCGCAGGGCTATTTTAGAAGGCACTATATAAGGGAGTCTTTATGGTTGAACTGGGAGAAAATTAAGAGAAAATGTTATTTGAAAATCCCAGTCTGGTTATCAACTATTGAAGCCTTTTCTTATCCTATAATATATGAGAAGGAACAAACAGTTAGATATGGGGAAATATTGGATGAAAAGAGTGAACTTAAAACAATACAAAAACTAGAAGAACAAGGCATAAAGATGAATTGGTTTTCATATGCGCAAATACATCCAAGATATCTTATAGATTCTAAAATGGAGGGATTTTATGATAAATTGACTGATTTAGATAGGATTTTGACAGGTACTGATGAAAAAGTGATTAAAAAATTAATTAAAAATTAAAAAATTTGTTGGAAATTACATTAGAGGAGGAACAAGTTAAAGAAACGATGATTGTTTGGGGGAAGAATTTTGGATATGGGATTGATTTGGAGAAATGGGAAAAATTGTGGTCTCAAAATTATAAAATGACAATGTCAACAGCTTATAAAGAAAACTTGTATAAGATGTTTTACAGGTGGCATTTCCCCCCGACAAGAATTGCAAGAATGTTCAAGAACAAATCTGAAAAGTGCTGGAAATGTCATCAGATACCGGGCGCATACTACCATATGTGGTAGACTTGTGAGGATGCTAGAAAATACTGGACTAAAATTTGCATATGGTTGGAAAAAATGACAAAGACATATAGATTTGAAGCCAGAGATTGTTTTATTGGGAATCTTACCTGATACATATAATAAAAATTTGAAGTATTTGATTGTAAACGTATTAATAGCGGCTAGGATTGTATTTGCTAAAAACTGGAAGAGAGAAAATTCCATCAGAGGAAGAAATTATTAAGAAAATACTGGATTGTGCTGAAATGAGTAAATTGATATTTGAAATTAGAGAACAAGAAAATAAACAATTTTATGAAGTTTGGGATCTTTTTTATTAATGGTTAGATAATAAAACATAATAATAGAACATTTAGATTTAGGATTTTTTTTATATTATTTTTATAAAACTTTATTAAGATAGATTTGGTATGATCTTACGATTCATTGCAGAATAAATTAAGTAAATTATAGTTATCTCGTTAAAGTATGAGTTAATAAAATTACAGATAAATGATTTCTTAGTGATGATATTGGGTTATACAATTATTGATTGATAATATGAGTTATGTAATATTATATTAGCGTTTAGGAAATGGATGCACAAAAAAAGTGGTAAACCAACTGATACACTGTTTATAAATTTATGAAGGATGATGTTTTTATGTTGTATGTCTTATGTTGTTTTGTTTGTTGTTAAAATTAAAAAAAAAAACTTAAAAAAAAAAAGCCTTGTGGACTTCCACTCCCAGAATTCCTCCTCCAGTCATGTTAGCTCAGGGATTCTAGGAGTGGAAGTCCACAAGCCTTAAAGAGGCCAAGTTTGAAGGCCCTTGGTTGAAAATTTGAGAAACACTGAGCGGCTGCTTCTTCTTCCTCCCCCTCCCCCCCTCCCCCAATTTCCCTCTTGATCTCATTCCCGCAGCGCTTTCACTTTTCTTGCCACAATTTATTGTTTGGTGCGAAGAAGCCTCCCCGGTTGAGCAACTGCCTGCCTTGAACCAGCCTTCGCTGGAAACCGTCCAGAATCTCCCCCTCCAAATTCCCCCCCTTTCCCCAGCCTCTCTTCTCCCACTGCAGCCGGTCTGTTTTCTCCAAGCTTCTTCCTTTCACTTTGGCTTCTGGGAAAGTGGCTGTTTGGAGGGTGGTTTCCAGCGCCGGGCGGGAGTTTATTTCATTTATTTGTTTGTTATTTATTTCTCAATCTCTTACAAGATAATAGGTATAAGAATAAACACGAGTATGAATACAGGAAATAGATACGAATAAATGGGGGCAATAGGACAGGGACGGGAGGCATGACGGTGCACTTATGTACAAGCCCCTCACAGGCCTCTTAGGAGAGGGGTCAGGTCAATCGTGGTTAGTTTGAGGTTAAAGGAGTGGGGGGTTAGAGGATGTAACCGCAGAGTCAGGTAGTGCATTCCAAGCATTGACCACTCGGTTGCTAGAGTCATACTTGAGTTTGAAGCGGTTTACATTGAGTTTGCATCTTATTGTTTACACTGAGTTGCGCCAAGACCGGCCTTCCAGCCCTGGCGGTTCAGTTTGAACCAGCTGCCGTGTGCGGAGGAGCCTTCCTGCTCTCTTCAATCCCCTTCTCGGAGTTCCCCCTGCACGTAGATCACGGCCGGCTGCTTTTTCCCAACGGCTCCTCGCCGCCTCTTCTCTGCAGATGAGGGAAAGCACTGCGGACTCCGCGAGAAGGTCCTCTCCCGCCGATAAATCCACCCTTAGCAAAGCAGATAACCGATAATCAGAGTTGGAAGGGACCTTGTAGGTCATCTAGTCCACCCCCCGCCAAAGCTTATTTTTATTTTTAATGTTATTTACTTGTCAAACCTGTACAAGATAACAAGTGTAAGCAGGAGTGGGATTCTACCAGTTTGTACCTATTCGCTAGAACCGGTTGTTAACATTCTATGCAGTTCGGAGAACCGGTTGTTAGAAGAAATTATTGGCCTAATCCTGTAAGGAAGGCAGGAAGGAAACATTCTGGTCTTGCTTACAGAAACTGCCTCTCCATTAACCCTTATTACATTCTTGGCAGAACTAGACTTCCTGTCTCAGGAACTTCTCTGGAGATTTTTTCCCCCCTTCTTTGCAGGCACCTTGCTTGTGTGGAGTGACCATTCAAAGTTACAATGGCACTGAAAAAAGTGACTTATGACCATTTTTCACACTTACAACTGTTGCAGCATCCCCACAGTCATGAGAGGCCAGGAGAGGAGATGCATGCCTCGATGTGAGTGCTATTGAGTTGGAGGCCTGTTCCAAGTTGGAAATTGACAAAATCCACCAGAGATAATCCAAACTCTCCCTCCATGGGAGGAAGAACTCTAGCAGATACTTCACAGACCCCTTGTCCCATTTATAAGGACAGAAAGATCTTCAAAATGCAAATGTATCTCCTGATTTGCCCCAAGAGAGACCTGCTGCCTCCGAGATGGATGGAGGGGAATTGGGGGAAGCAGCAGCCGCAGCAGCTGGGAGGGGAGGGAGATTTTCATGGAAATCCTTCTCTGCTGCTCTTTGACCAAATTCTTCCAAAGGGACGGAACTGGGAAGCCTCTTCCCAACTCAGGAGAAGACAGGACTGCCTGAATCTCAGACTCAGCTGAAGGGAGACGGGAGTCCCAGCGAGAGGCTGAGATCTCAGAGGGCTACGAAACAGGACAGAAGGAAGCCCAGGAGAAGCTCCCCAAAGGGGGTCCTTCCATCACCCCCCCTCAAAAAAAGACACTTACTGAAGAATACCAGGATCCCAGCAATCACAACCGCCAGGACAAGAGCAGCCACAACGCAGCCGATGATGATCCCCAGGTTGGATTTTGGTTCTGAATTGGGAGAAAGAGCAGATCACTGAAGGAGAAGGCCAAACAATCTTCCCAAGAGAGACCTAAAGAAGTGATAGCTGGAAGTACCCAAAATTAAAATCTCCATGGGCTCATTTTTGTGTCCCTCTCAAGGTAACATGAAGGCGCCCTGCTAACCGTTGTTAGAGGACGTGTCCTCCTGACGCTGCCTCCTTCTCCCACCAGCCCAGCATGAAGGCAGCTGACTCCATATTTGGCTTTTCGACTCAAAAGCAGCCCTTTGCCACCTTGTGACTCTCAGCACCTTACAAAACAAAAACTTCACCAAGACAATAAAATAAACAAAATTTGTTAAACAAAAAAACATTTTGGTTCTTTTTATAGGCTGCCCCAATAAGTCCTGACTCGGAGGGGAATTGGGCAGATCTGTACGCTATTTTTTCTACCGTTTGAGTGTTTGCATTTTATTATTTGAAGTAAAATAATTCATATCACCTAACCTTTTTTTTTTAAGTGCACACTTTCATTTTTTTGGCCAGTCCAGGAATAACATAAAATTGTATTTTGTGCTTCCAGAATGTCAGAATGAAAATGGAAAAGGCTGATATTCAGCTTCTGGACGGACCCACAAACGGCAGAAATAGAATAATGGAATAACAGAGTTGGAGAGGACCTTGGAGGTCTTCCAGTCTGACCCCCTGCTCAAACAAGAGGCCCTAAACCATTCCAGACAAGTGGCTCTCCAGTCTCTTCTTAAATGCTTCCAGTGATGGAGCAACCACAACTTCTGAAGGGAAGCCATTCCTCTCATTAATTGTCCTCCCTGTCAGGAAATTTCTCCTCAGTTCTAGGTTGCTTCTCTCCTTGTTTAGTTTCCACCCATGGCTTCTTGTCCTGCCCTCAGGAGCTTTGGAGAATAGCTTGACTGCCTCTTCTTTGTGGCAGCCCCTGAGATTTTGGGACGTATCATGTCACCCCCCGTCCTTCTTTTCATTAAACCAGAAATGCCCAATTCCTGCAACTGCTCTTCATAGATTTTGGCCTCCAGGCTCCTAACCATCTTTGTTGCCCTTCTCTGCACTTTTTCCAGAGTCTCAACATCTTTTCTATATCGTGGCAACCAAAACTGGATGAAGAATTCCACAGATGGTCTCACCAAGGCATTATAAAATGGTATTGCTTGGGGGGGGGAGGGGGAGGTTTGAGGAGAGAACTTTAAATTTTAATTTCTTTTGCACAAAATTCAGGAGTCCCATTGAATAGCAATCAGGCCACTTGTGAATTTGGTGCTTGCTATAAACAACAACAAAAATAAAAGGAATATTTTATTTTGCCTGGGATATCAGCATAACAATTACATTTGAATATTTCCTGTATTGTGGTGAGAATCATCAATTGAATTTGAATTTTGCCACTTTGGAAGTCCAGTATACGTTAAGGACACTTCTGAGCATATACAGAACGCTTTGAAAGAGGGCTTTTTTTCCTTGGGTTTTATGCTGAGCCTCAGGAATTCACATATCAGATCATAAAATAAGGTGCAACTTCTTTCTTAAGAGCAGCAACACACAGTGACCTCTTGACCTTCAAAGCAGGAAACCCTGTTAGTCTCTGATGACAATAAAACTCAGACTTCTTAGCCTCTTTTCTGACTCCTGATGCATCAGTCCAGCCACTCTCTGCATTTCCTGAAGTCGGCTGCAGTGCATCCATTTTAGTCAAAATTTGCCTTCAGAAAAGGGGCAACCAGACTCCTCCTGATTCTTGTACTTTAGGAATTGTGAACAAAAGGAAATCTGTTTCTGGTGCTGGGGTCAAGGAACGGGGAAGGCCTAAGAGAGGATCTGAGGGCATTTCATGAGGATCGGCCAACTCTTGGGATGGGACTCTGTACTTTCCATCCCCTGAAGTCAGTTCTGTGCTCTGGTCCCTGCAGCTGCCCCAGCCTCAAACACTGGAAAAACCAAGGGATGAAAGCTCAGGTTTGCTCACACCTGGACACATCTGGGGCCAGATTCCTCTCCCACCACCTCCCAGCCTACCAAAGAGCCCAGCCTTCCCCTCCCTGCAGCCTCTCACCTTCCAGGGCCAGGTCCAGAGGCTCCTGCAGGCCGTCGTGCTCCACGTGGCACCGATAGCGGCCCCTCTCTTTGGGGTCGATCCGGATGCTGAGCCAGTAGTGGTAGGTCCCATCCGCGTTGGGGGCCAGAGACCCATGGAAGGTCTCCTCCAGCCAGACCTCCCCGTCCCTCCTCCAGGAGGCATCGATCTCCCTGGGGTAGAAGCCATCCAGGCGGCAGATGTGCGTCTCCATCCCATCCTCCACCTCTGTCTTGCTTCTCACTGTCACCGCTGGGGGCTCTGCAGAAACGGCACCCCCAGAATTAACTCTCAGCCCCTCCAGAGCTTGGAAGGGGGGTGAGAAACGTGGAAGGGCAGGAAAATCTCCCAGCACTTAGTTTTAACCCCAGGATTTAAACTTCACACCTGCAGCATCTCCAAGAGTTTCAGGAAATGCTCCAAATCTGGAAATTGATCAACCACAAGAACCACAAGATTTTCCCAAATTGAGGGTCCAAGGAAATTCCTCTCTGGCTGCTTTGAACTCTGACTGATCTTGGGCTGCTCCCTTCAGGGGAGGGAGAGTGGAGATGGTCTTTTAAGTTCCCTTTCAAGGCAACCACAACAACACAGAAGTTGCTCCCTACTTCTTGGTTCCTCTTCTGCTCCCCAGAATCTGAGGCTGCTCCAGGCCTCTTTCCAAGGGACACAACCACAATGTTGTGAGCAAGAGAGCCGGAATCAGAGGAAAAAGGGGCTCAGGGATTTCGGAATTTCTCACTGATCTGTCTGGAAGACAGATTTTGTCTCTCAAAAGGGGGAGGAGGGCAGAGGGAGGTGATGCCAATGGAAGAGAGAGAAGGTCCCCCCTGGCAGGGAGGGGCTGCTGGCAATCTGGGGGGGAGGGAGGATTCCCCCATTGATCCTAATCTCAACCAGCAGATCCTGGAGGGATCAAAGAGCCAAGAGGGGGAGGGGTGATCTAGATGGGGAATTAATAACAAATGACAGGAAAAGGTTATAATGTGACCCCCTGTGGGGGGAGGGGGTGTTCCTGAAGGGGGGGAGGGGGCCGTTTTGAGGAAAGAGTCACCAAGTCAGAATTGAGGGAACCTGTTTGAGGTTGAAGAGAAAGATCTACAAAAACTATGGGGGATCCCCCCTCCCTGGAAAGAGAACCCCTCATCCATGGGCTTCTTTGCCCAAGTGGGGGCTCTGATGATGTCTTACGAAGGGCGGAAGAGGAGCCCCCACAATGGTGGGCATGGGAGGCCCCCCAATCGGGTGCAAGACTGGGAGGGAGCCCCCTGTGGGATGTGGGGGGAAGGAGAGTTCATGGGGGGAGATTCAGGGAGCCCATCACTCTTGACTACCGTTGGACTAATGGGGGTTTCCCTGAATAGCCCCAAATGGTTGCCTCATTGTGGGCAGTGAACGGGACACCCGGAAGGGCTTTTCCTGCCAGGGAGAGGCTACATTTCCTGGTCCACCGAATGGCTGCCTGGCAATGGGAACCAAACGGGGCTTCCCGTGTCCTGCAAGAGGGGCTGGAAGGGGAGGAGGAGGAGGATTCCCACCAGGGCAAACAGGCTCCAGACAAGGGACCCAAAGGGGCTGAATGTGTCAGAGAAATCCGGCCATCAAGGAGGAAAGTCCAGCCTGGATCCAGATGCTCACCTGTCCTCAGCAGCATCTCCTTCCCGTAGGACAGGTGCTTCTTTATCCAGTCAATGCAGATTTCCTCCAGGTAGGACTTCGCTCCCTGATTAAATACTGGATCAGCATCCAATTTCCTCTTGGTGATCTGGGCCTGGGGGACGGGAGCCACCCAGGTGAGGGTATCCTTCTCGAAGGTGAGGAAGGTCCTCCCTTCGTAGCCAAACTGTATAAACCCTCCATTACTCTTGTTTGCCTGGAGTTCGCAGCCATACATGCTCTGTATTATGTGAAGGCCTGAAATAGGGACAAGATGATGGTTTGGGGAGTCCTGAAGATAGGCAGAGACCCTCCCTCCCTGCAGGGACCTTGACACAGGCACTGACACCCCCATTTCCTCCCTAGAGTTCAAGGGAAAGAAAGCCCCCATCACTAGCCGCCCTTCTCCCCTCCCTCGACCCCCCTCCCTGCATTTCCCCCCCAGGATGGAGCCCCTGAACCTCCCCAGGAAAAAGGAGAAGCTGGAAAAGACAGCAGAGGATCCCAAGGGAGACCCAGAAAAGGGGGAGTCACAGAATGAACGGAGGGACGGAGACATTTCCTTCTTTCCTTCTGCTGTTCCTCTGCAGGGGAGACTCTTGGGGGGAAAGGAAGGGATCCCACAGAGAGAGAAAAGTTGCCTGAATCTCCGGCTGCTAAGAGGGACTGAGAATCTCATGGCCTCAAAGAGGATCTGGTCGATCTACTCAAAAGGTTGCAGGGATCCCTGTGACCATAAATCTTGGTCTATGTGCACAAATAGCACCATCACAAGGGCTGGTTCCCACTTTGGCCTAACCTGAAACAAACCAGGGTTTAGTGCAAAGAGGGAATGAAGCCTCGGAGGGACACAAAGGAATATTTTCCTCAGCCGCAGCAGCAAGTGGCCCAGTCTGATCTGGACACCCAAAGGGTTAATGGCCTTTGAAAGGAGCTTGAAGTTTACAGGCTCTGCAAGGCCCTGGAGCAGGTATTTCGTCTTCAAGTGAACAGATTCTTGGATTTAAGGAGAACACTGGATGTTTGAAAAACCAAAAAAACCAAATGGAAATCCTGAAATGTTTCTACTTCTGTTTGGCCTTGAGAGAGAGAAAGGACGCCAGAAACTCTCAAATCTAAGGAGAAACTACCTGTAAGTACAGTTGACCTAAACTGACAGGTCCTTTCCCTCCCTTTCCACACCCAGGAACGACGGGTGAGGGATCCTTTCTCTGAATCTTCTGCTCAGCCTGAGAAATTCCCTTTGGAGGAAGAGGAAGATCCTCGTGAGCTGCAGTCTGATCCTTCCCTCGAGAGGAGATTCCCTGATCTCCCCATGGGAAAAATAGTTCTGGATTTCTGCCCAAGAAGAATCTCCTGCCATTCACAGGAAGGCCCAAAATATTTGGCTGCTGTTTTCAACTCCTGACAACAAGCTCAGTCTTATTTCAGAAGCATCAAAAGCAAAGAATGAAATTGTCTTATTCCACTTGAAGATAAAAATCTGTATTTTCTTATCTCAAATTTGGCACAGATTTGAATATTTGTGCAGGAAAAAGAAAGCACAGGGATCACATTGAAAAGGCAAGTTTCCTTTTTTTATATTTAGTGTAAGAACACTATTAATGCATCTCTTCAGGTCTATGCATGAAACAATTTCAGCCCATCTTTGAGCCTGGATGTTCAGGGCTTCCCTGAGGCCTGAAAAATAGTTCAAGGGTTCCTCCAGGGTCAAAAGGTTGAGGAAGGCTGCTTAAGAGGGGCTAAAACACATTTATATTTAGAACTGCCGTGAAGAATATCAGAAATCACTTCTTTATGTCTTTTTTCTTTATTTATTTTCTTTAATTGTTTTCTTTTCTTGTTTCATTTGATTTCCTTGTTTTATCTCCTTTACTTTAGGTTACTTTCTATTAGTCTTTGTTTTTTTGTTCAAAAAGTTTAATACAAATTTTATAAAAAATTTAAAGGGCAAACAGGATATCAGGGATCATCAAAATAGTATTGAAAACACAGAGAGGCTAATGTCAAAAACCGTTACATGAATTCAAGGGTGCCTCCACATCTGGAATATTCTCTGCAGTTTCTGCTCAAAAGACCCCAGAAAAGGACCGGAGGGAGCTGGGGAAGGTCCAGAGGAGGCGACTCAGGCGATGGGGGGGTGGAAGGAGCCTCCCTTTGAGGGAAGGTTGGGACCTTTGGGGCTCTTTAGCCTGGAAAGGAGGCTCCCCTCCACTCTGGCCGGCCTCCTTCCTCCTTCCTCCACCAGGGGGAGCCCTCTGGGTGCAGCTCTGCTCCCCTGGGAGGCCAGCAGGGGGCCTGGAGGGATCTGGGGGGATCCTGGGGGATCAGGGGCAGGACTGGATGAGCTCTGGGGTCTCCCTGGAGGGGGGGGGAGGAAAAGGCCGGGGCTGCCCCTCCTTGGGATGAAAGGAGGGGAAATGGCTGAGGTTTGTGGAGAAGCTTTTCCTCAGCCGAAAGCAGCCTATCGTTACACCCAGATTTCCTTGCACCCCTTTCCTAAATAAGGTTCCTTGAAGGGGAATCTTGTCCACCCCAAAAGATGGCAGAAGTGGTGGGGAGGGGCTGCTGAAGGAAGAGTCTCCCCCCCTCCAGGGCAGCCCCACCAAGAGGGCAGGGCAGGAGTCCAGCCTGAGGGACCAAGGATGGGAAGCCATGAAGGCCCTGAGAGACTCTTGCAGGGCCCCAAATGGAGGTTTGTTTCTTTTCTCTCTTTCCCCCTCAAGATTGGGAGGATCCTGGCCCTGTGACCCCCCTCCAAGAGCCCCCCACCCCATTTGGGCCTCCTGGCCTCTCCTCCCACCTGGAGGATGAGAAGAAGCTCCTGGCATTCGGGCCCCACTCCTCCCTCCAACAAGGGGGGAGGAAAGGGATCTAGTCTCCCCAGGTGGATCTCCACCTGATCCCTCATTTCTCTGGGGTGGAAACAGACAGAAGGACGAGGACCTGCTTCCCCCAGGATCTCCTTAGGATCCCCCTGCCCCTTTTTTTGGGGGGGGGGAGACTTGTGATTCCCTTCCTCCCCCACAGCAGGAGATCCACTAAGGACCCTCCGTCTTCCATGGGGGGAGGGGAGAATTTGGCCCCCTTTTTACCTCAGTTTATATCAATATCCATGTCAACATTCAGACAGACAGATGGATAAATTGAAACACGTTTTCATTAACTGCAGTTGGAAGAAAATGTCAGCTATGGAGGCAAGGACAATCTTATATTGATTAAAATAAAAGAATAAACATCTAAAAAAAGACTTTTTAAATGGTGTGGAGGCTGCTTTTCCCTTTGAAGGGACCCCCCCTCCCCCCCTCTGGTTCCTGGGGAGGGGAATATGGGGCCGGAGGAGCCACCAGACCCATCACTCACCTTCGCTCTGATTGTAGCGATTCCTCAGAGTCTCCAGGTCGACTCTGAACGCCTCCTCAGCGCCACGAAAATTCCGGGTGTTTATGTCCCTGTATTGGGGATGCTCCTTCCCCACCTTCTCCATCCAAGAGACTCGAGGCTGCATCCTCCGGCTGTGGCTGTCGTAGTGAACAAAGACCTGACCGTCCACGTACCCCACACCGACAAACTGGGGCAGCCCCTGACTGGGGTCTGAGATGGAGGTGTAGAAATACTTCATGGAGTGGGAGGAGGCGCCTGGAAGGGACCCAGAGAGGCAGAGTTAGGGGGCTTCAGTCAAGGGCCCTGATCCCACGGAGGCTCCCACCTGAGGCTCTGGGGAGGAAGGAGGAAGAGGAAGAAGAGAGATGGGGGGGGCAGAGGAGGAAGGGGGAAGGAAGGGGGAGATGGTGGGAGAGGAGGCAGGAGGTGGAATGAGGGAGCGACTGAGAGGGAGAGAAGCAGCTTCTGGAGGGGCTGAAGGGTTGGAGGGCAGGGAAGGGCTTCCCCTGCCCCCAATTGTGCCCTCCCCTCTTCCACCAAGGCCTCCCTCAAACCCCCTTCTGGCCTGCTCAGTCTGTGCCCCAAGGAGGCTGCAGTGGCCCCACAGGGAAAAGGGCGGATTCCCCACCAGAAGCTCAAAAGCAGCAGGAAATCCCACCTGGACACCCCAAATTTCCATTCACAGGAAAAAAAAAAGGGGGCTCTAAGAGGCCAAAGTGGGTGGTTTATAGCGGCAGATATTAGGGGAGATTTTATAAAACGGGGAGGGGAAGGGAGAGCCACGGGATCCTTAGGGAAACCCAAAAGGGGGAAGGCAAAGGGAAAGGAGCAGCAATGAAGCCACGGAGACCCCAGATCTTCCTCCTGTCCCCCTTCCCATCGCTGGAAAATCCCCCTCCCCTCCCAGAGTTCAGTCCTCTGAGCAGGAATCGGCCTTGAACCCAGGACTCAGAGGGGCTCCCCTCCTTCCACAGAGAATTTCACTGGGATTATCCCAAAATTGCTTCATTTCAGAAACCCAGTTAGGGCCCTGAAACCATCATCCACGGACGCTTTCCATTGGACCGATTTCCTCTGAATCTCACCCTTCACTTTCCCAGAAGCCGCTCTGAATCCTGTCCTCCTCTGGGGCTGATCCTGCACTTTGTCAGGCAGAAATGCCCCTCAGCCAACTTGGGAGGGGATTGTGATCCTGGCTACTCAACTCTGCCCATGATCAGTGAGTGGAAGGTAAAGGCCTAAATCGGAGTTCCTCAGACTCAGCCATTTGGACTTCAATTCCCAGAATTCCCCTCACCCTATAGAAACCCAGGGGGCCTCTCCACCCTGCCCCCACTGGGCCTGATTGGGAGTTCCTGCTGAAAACACCCATGTGTTTTTGGGGGGCTCAGCTGGGGTCCTCTCCCTAAACTCATCCTCTGTGGGGAGGGTCCTGTCACCTTTCAAGCCCCTCTGGTGAACCAAAGATTAAACACAGAAAATTATTTCACTTTCCATCATGCAAACTCCTGACTGGGGATCATCCGAGTTTTTCCAGCCCTTCCTTGGAGGACAGGCTCAATTCACAAGACATGAAACTTTACTAACAAGGAGGGAAAAATCACATTAAGTCACCGTTTAGTTTCCATTGTCCAAATACAAACAGGGAAGAGACTCTCAGGCTGCCCAATGAACAGAAAAAAACAGCTTCTAAGCAGGTTAAAAGAATCAAAAGAAAATAAAATGAATAAAATGCTGCTGGGAAATCGATTCAGCTGGAAAATCCCCAAGGCCCCTTTTTGGTGTCCATTCTGAAAGCTCTTCAGGTCAGAAATTCTTCCAGGGCACCCAAGATTTTAAAGAACTTTTTCATGATCGTTCATGGGATTTATTTGGGCAGAACCAGGGTCTGCATACAAAAGGGCAGGACCTCCAAAGCCCAGAGAAATAAATGCAGGTAGTCCTCGACTTATATGACCATAATTGAGCCCATATTTTTTTGTTGCTAAGTGAGATATTTGTTAAGTGAGTTTTTTCCTCCATTTTACAAATTTTCTTGCCACAGTTGTTAAATGAATCGTTGCAGTTGTTAAATAAATAACCTGGTTGTTAAGTGAATCTGGCTTCTCCATGGACTTTGCTTGTGAGAACGCTGCAAAAGGGGCTCATGTGATATGGGGAGACTGCGACCGTCATAAATATGAACCAGTTGCCCAGCATCCAAATCTCGGTCACATGACAATAAGGATGCTAAAATGGTCATAAGGGTAAAAAATGGTCACCATACTGTCGCTTTTTTTTTAAAGGCATTGCAACTTTGGTCACTAAATGAACTGTTGTAAGTCGAGGACTGCCTGTAGTCCCACTGCCCATTCCCTCCACTATGGCCTCCCAGTCACTCCCAGTCCAAGGCAAAGGCCTGGGCCTCCTTCTTCCTGCTCCTCCCCACAATCCCAGGGGCTTCTCAGAGCTTTTGGGGAGAGGGATCCCAGATCCACTTCCTGCTCTGGGGAGATTTCGGAATCCAAAAGGGATCACAGAATTTCCCTAACAGAAGGAGGGGGGATCGGACTCTCCGTGATCCAGAACCGGCTTCTTCCCCTTCTGGGGCTGAGCAGCGATTCATTTCATGGTCACCATCCAGAGGTGTTTTTCTCTCTTCTTTTACCTCCAAGACAGTTTATTTAATCCTTAAGATCCTGCCAACTTTTTTAATGTCTTTTGAAAAGTTGCTGTATTAATAATTTCTCAGAGCAAACAGCCAGGAACACCCCAAGTTCCAGAATACTAAGGAATAATTATATATTTTAAATATTTTTTAATTTTGCAAACTGCCCCATGTTGGCAGCTTCTGAAATGGAAGAAGGAACCTCGTGGGAGGCAAATCTCTGCCTTTCCCAGAATAAATCTCGGGGGGTATTTTGGGTTTAGGATCACGGGGTGATGTTGGGGACCAGGAGAAAGTGACAATCAGGAAGGAGGAATATTTAGGGAGATTATGAAGAAGGGCTTCTCTCCAGACTCTCATCCTGCTGCATTCACAGGACAACCTTGACCCCATCGCTCCACTGCACCGGCATCTGCCAAGACACGGATCCGATGGGAGAAACCAGCCGGTTCCTCCCAGCGCCAGAAGCCCCAAAGAGCCCCAAAGCCCCCAAAGGCAGGAAAGGCGACCCAGGCGGAGGGGGTTGGGCGAAGGCAGCCAGGAAGTTCGGGATCTGCCCGGATCCCCTGCAAACGCCGCTTTCCGACAATCGCCACTTCGGGGAGGGAAAGAACGGCGCTTGGGGCGCCAGGTAGACTTGACGGACACCTGGAGGGGCCACCCTTGTCCTGTTCCCCGGGGGCTCTCCTGGGGTTGGGGGAGCAGCAGGGTCCCCCAACGTTTTGGGACCTAACCAAACAAGGGCCACGGGGGGAGGAGCGGACTGGAAAGAGGACCGAATCAGGGACTCTATTTCTGCGGATAAACTTTTGGGGGCGGAGAGAGAAAGAGTCCCGGGAAGGAAAAAGGGGCCGGATCTCCCGAAGGCCCCAAAGGGACTCACCAACGCAGCTCTCCCGGAGGGCGACCGCCAGCAGCACCAGGAGCCCGAGGGACGCCGAGCGCAGAGCCATCCTGGCCGGGACCCTCAAGCAGCCCCGGATCTCCTGGACAGGCGCAGGCAGAGAAAGACGCGCCCCGCCTGAGCAACTGCGCAACAACCCAGAGAGAGGCCGCGATTGGCCAGGCTCAACCAGTAGAAAAAAAGTATCCCCGTGTCGTCATTGTTGCTAGGCAGACGTCCAGGCGCCACCGGCCAGAGAGGAGGGAAAGGAAAGCGAAAGTGCCATCAGGAAATCCCCTTCCAGATGCATCGTTTTTGTTTCTCCGCCAAGTGTCTCCCACCGACCCCAATCCCCTTTTAGCACTTATCTTCTGAAAAACGCCGCAGTCTTGGGATCAAAAGAGGGAGAGCAGCATCAAGAGAACCGGAGAAATGGGGATCCCAGTTTATGGGGCCCAAGTGAGACCCCCCTCCCCCCCGAGTGCCGGACCCACTTCCGGTCTCCAGGAGTCCAGCAAGAGGCGGAGAGCCTGGAAAGAGCGCAGGGAGGAGCAAGAGAGAAGATGGAGGGAGGCTGAAGGGAAGGAGGAACCGTCGGGAGAGCCGGGGAGGCCCAGCCTGTGGAAGAGAGGAATGGAGGCTGGGTGTTTAGGGCCTGTTAACCGTCTTCCAGCCCTTGAGGGGCTTTCCCAGAGAAGAAGAAGGGAAGGACCTCTTCTCCAAAGCCCCAGAGGGCAGGGCAGGAAGGAAGCCATGGGTGGAAGCTTCCTCAAGAGAGATCCAACCTAGAAGTCAGGAGAAGTTTTCTAACAGTGAGAACAATTAATCAGTGGAATAATTTACTTCCTATGAATTGTGGCTGCTCCCTCACTGGAAGTTTCCAAAAATAGACTGGGGAACTGTGAGGCTGGGATGGTATTAGGTCTCCTCCTGCCTGGATCTGAGGGGTGGACTAGGAGACCTCTGAGGTCCTTTCTAGCCCTATGATTCTGTGTTTTACCTCAGACTCCCCAAAGGATCTTCGCTCTGGATAAAAATGCTCAAAGGCTTCTTTTGTGGCCTCTTCAAGGCGAAGATATTCCTTTCTAGGGAAAAACGGCAGACGGATCAAACACAGCATATAAATTCCCTGTTTCTTTTTCTTCTTTGGGGAAGCCATGAATCTTTAGGAAGCTTCAAACTCTTCCCTTTTCCCACCGTAAACAAAGATGGCTGCTCCTTCCTTTTCCAGTTCTTCTGGAGACTCCTTGGACTCAAATAATAAATCTCTCTTCCGATTACAGTTGTTATTATGACTCCCAAATTCAGCTGATTTTATATTTCCTATGATGAACAGCTTCAGAATCTTTTGCTTTCTTCTGCAGTCACCTTTCCCCTGAGCATGTACAGAGTGGAAATTAGGCCCTGTCTATTTGGAAGAGGAGGGGATAGCTTGATAGCTCAGGAATATCAAATATAGAACATAAAAGAATGTAAATCTTTGTACGCTACCGATTTTGTGATTTTGTTATTTCTTCCCCAGACCTTTTCCCATTCTATTAAGGTGATACTACGTCCTATGTTCCTATTCCAGGCTATCATGTTCCCTTTAACAATTTCTTCCTCTAATTCTACCTCTAATAAATAATTATAAAATTTTGTTATGTTTTTTTTGCCTGATCCTAATAATATTTTATCTAATTGCTGGAGTTAATTATTAATTCCAAATTCTTTCTTGTCCTGTTTGTATCTACTTCAAATTTGAGGATATGCCCACAGATCAATTTTTAACCCGTGACCTTGGAGGTCTTGCCACGATTTCAGATTTCCTTGCGTATCTAATAGATCCTTATATTTAAACATTTTAGTAATATCCAAATTATTTGGGTGAATCGTTGCCTCCATTGTTGAGATTCAGATTGGTATCTTTAAATAGTGTTTTTTCCCTATTTTCTTCCAATTGGTCAATAATGAATCTCTTGATTAGATGTCTGTGAAAATATTTCTGGCTATTTTTCCCAATCTCCCATTAAAAAATGCCTATAAAATGTTTTATAGGTGGCACCCCAATATGAATCCAAACTTCTGGAAATGCAAAAAAAAGAAGGAACTTTCTTCCATATGTGGTGGTCTTGTACAGAAGCTCAAAACTATTGGCAGAAAATTAGAAATTGGCTGGAGGAAATGAAGAGAACAAGCTGAATTTAAACCAGAGTCCTTTCTATTAGGAATTTTTGATAAAGAACTACCAAAAAAAGTGAAATATATAATAATACATATTTTGACAGCGGCCAGATTGGCTTTTGCACAATGTTGGAAACAGCCTCATGTTCCATCAGAGGAGATGATTATTCAACAAATTTCAAGTTGTGCAGAAATGGTCAAATTAACCTTGGCATTAAAAGATAAAGACACTGTTGGCTATACTGGCCTGACTGCTGCTGTGCACTCTGCTTGGGGGTTTGTCCCCAAACACTAACAGACACTTCAATATATTATGACAGGTGGAACTGCTGGTACAGATGGTTAGATCAAAGATAGGTTTCACACTAAAAGGCAAAAGAAGATATGATAGAATCATAGTAGTGATATACAGAGATATGGAAGGATTAATTGTGTATATGGTATAAAATAAGGATAAAAAGAAGGTCTCACAAACCGTTGAAGATGAAAACGTTTTTAATTGTTTTCTATCTTTTTCTTTCTATTCTTTTTTTTCTTGTTTTCCTTTTCTATGTTGCATTTATGTGTGTGTTGTTGGTCTATTTTAACTGTAAAATCAATAAAGTATTTTTTTTTTAAAAAAAGAATGTAAATCTTTGAAAATCTTTCAAATGGATGAAAGTCTCAGCAAAGCCCTAAGAATCTCCAGAAACAAAGATGAGCTGGAGAATGGCGCCCCCTGCTGGCCTTCAGCTTTATAGATTCTCCTCTCAATTAGCAAAGCAGGGAAAGAAAAAACGATCCCATCAGAAGAAAAGCCTCAAATAGTGTTTTAAGCACCAAGTCAGACAGAAATGAATCAAATTATGTAGAAACAAGCCACTGCAAGATGGAACTGATCAAATTGGCTCCTGGATTATGTAAGCTCCCTTTCTCTTTGCCGGCTTCTTTCTGAGACAGTTCCAGCTGTCGTAGTATATTGAAGTGTCTTTATCGTTTAATGCCAAGGTTAATTTGTCCATTTCTGCACAACTTGAAATTTTTTGAATAATCATCTCCTCTGATGGAACATGAGGCTGTTTCCAACATTGTTGAAAAGCCAATCTGGCCGCTGTCAAAATATGTATTATTCTTATATATTTCACTTTTTTTGGTAGTTCTTTATCAAAGATCCCTAATAGGACTCTGGTTTAAATTTAGTCTGATCTCTTGTCATTTCCTCCAGCCAATTTCTAATTTTCTGCCAATAGTTTTGAGCTTCTGTACAAGACCACCACATATGGAAGAAAGTTCCCTCTTTTTTTGCATTTCCAGCAGTTCAGACTCATATTAGGGTGCATCTTTGCTAATCCCGAAGGAGGAAGGTGCCACCTGTAAAATATTTTATAGGCATTTTTTTAATGGGATATTGGGAAAACTAGCCAGAAATATTTTCAGAATCTAATCAGATTCATTATTGACCAATTGGGAGAAAATAGGGAAAAAACACTACCTAAAGATACCAATCTGAATCTCAACAATGGAGGCAACGATCCACCCAAATAATTTGGATATTACTAAAATGATTAAATATAAGGACCTATTGGATACGCAAGGAAATCTGAAATTGTGGCAAGACCTCAAAGATCAGGGATTAAAAATTGATCTGTGGGCATATCTTCAAATTCAAAGTAGATACAAACAGGAGAAGAAAGAATCTGGAATTAATAATAAACTCCAGGCATTAGATAAAATTTTATTAGGATCAGGCAAAAAATATATAACAAAATTTTATAATTATTTATTAGAGGTAGAATTAGAGGAAGAAATTGTTAAAGGGAACATGATAGCCCGGAATAGAAACATAGGACGTAGTAAGGTGTGGGGTACAAATCACAAAATCACAAAATCGGTAGCGTACAAAGATTTACATTCTTTTATGTTCTATATTTGATATTCTTGAGCAATCAAGCTATCCCCTCCTCTTCTACAAAGACATGCCTTGAAGAGGCCACAAAAGAAAATCAGCTGAATTCGGGAATTATAATAACAACTGTAATCGGAAGAGGGATTCATTATTTGAGTCCAAGGAGCCTCCAGAAGAACCGGAAAAGGAGGGAGCAGCCATCTTTGTTTAAGGTGGGAAAAGGGAAGAGTTTGAAGCTTCCTAAAGATTCATGGCTTCACCAGAGAAAAAAAGGAAGCAGGGAATTTATATGCTGTGTTTGATCCGTCTGGTGTTTTTCCCTAGAAAGAAATATCTTCACCTTGAAGAGGCCACAAAAGAAGCCTTTGAGCATTTTTATCCAGAGCGAAGATCCTTTGGGGAGTCCGAGGTAAAACACAGAATCATAGGACTGGAAAGGACCTCAGAGGTCTCCTAGTCCACCCCTCAGATCCAGGCAGGAGGAGACCTAATACCATCCCAGCCTCACAGTTCCCCAGTCTATTTTTGGAAACTTCCAGTGAGGGAGCAGCC
This sequence comes from Pseudonaja textilis, assembly GCF_049901715.1. NCBI lineage: Eukaryota > Metazoa > Chordata > Lepidosauria > Squamata > Elapidae > Pseudonaja > Pseudonaja textilis. The sequence goes on from NC_141991.1 coordinate 8,633,270, forward strand.
ACAATTCATAGGAAGTAAATTATTCCACTGATTAATTGTTCTCACTGTTAGAAAACTTCTCCTGACTTCTAGGTTGGATCTCTCTTGAGGAAGCTTCCACCCATGGCTTCCTTCCTGCCCTGCCCTCTGGGGCTTTGGAGAAGAGGTCCTTCCCTTCTTCTTCTCTGGGAAAGCCCCTCAAGGGCTGGAAGACGGTTAACAGGCCCTAAACACCCAGCCTCCATTCCTCTCTTCCACAGGCTGGGCCTCCTGGCTCTCCCGACGGTTCCTCCTTCCCTTCAACCTCCCTCCATCTTCTCTCTTGCTCCTCCCTGCGCTCTTTCCAGGCTCTCCGCCTCTTGCTGGACTCCTGGAGACCGGAAGTGGGCCCGGCACTGGGGGAGGGGGCTCACTTGGGCCCCATAAACCGGGATCCCCATTTCTCCGGTTCTCTTGATGCTGCTCTCCCTCTCTTGATCCCAAGACTGCCTCGTTTTTCAGAAGATAAGTGCTAAAAGGGTTTGGGGTCGGTGGGAGACACTTGGCGGAGAAACAAAAACGACGCATCTGGAAGGGGATTTCCTGATGGCACTTTCGCTTTCCTTTCCCTCCTCTCTGGCCGGTGGCGCCTGGACGTCTGCCTAGCAACAATGACGACACGGGGATACTTTTTTCTACTGGTTGAGCCTGGCCAATCGCGGCTCTCTCTGGGTTGTTGCGCAGTTGCTCAGGCGGGGCGCGTCTTTCTCTGCCTGCGCCTGTCCAGGAGATCCGGGGCTGCTTGAGGGTCGCGGCCAGGATGGCTCTGCGCTCGGCGCCCCTCGGGCTCCTGGTGCTGCTGGCGGTCGCCCTCCGGGAGAGCTGCGTTGGTGAGTCCCTTTGGGGCCTTCGGGAGATCCGCCCCTTTTTCCTTCCCGGGACTCTTTCTCTCTCCGCCCCCAAAAGTTTATCCGCAGAAATAGAGTCCCTGATTCGGTCCTCTTTCCAGTCCGCTCCCCTCCCCCGTGGCCCCTGTTTGGTTAGGTCCCAAAACGTTGAGGGGACCCTGCTGCCTCCCCACTCCCAAGGTTGTCCTGTGAATGCAGCAGGATGAGAGTCTGGAGAGAAGCCCTTCTTAATAATCTCCCTAAATATTCCTCCTTCCTGATTGTCACTTTCTCCTGATCCCCACCGTCACCCCGTGATCCTAAACCCAAAATACCCTCCGAGATTTATTCTGGGAGAGGCAGAGATTTGCCTCCCAGGAGGTTCCTTCTTCCATTTCAGAAGCTCCTGACATGGGGCAGTTTGCAAAATTAAAAATAATTTAAAATCTATAATTATTCCTTAGTAATCAGGAACTTTGGGTGTTCCTGGCTGTTTGCTCTGAGAAATTATCTATATAGCAACTTTTCAAAAGACATTAAAAAGGTTGGCAGGAATTTAAGGATTAAATAAACTGGCTTGGAGGTAAAAGAAGAGAGAAAAGCCTCTGGATGGTGACCATGAAATGAATCTCTGCTCAGCCCCAGAAGGGAAAGAAGCCGGTTCTGGATCACGGAGAGTCCGATCCCCCTCCTTCTGTTAGGGAAATTCTGTGATCCCTTTGGATTCCAAAATCTCCCCAGAGCAGGAAGTGGATCTGGGATCCCTCTCCCAAAAGCTCTGAGAAGCCCCTGGGATTGTGGGAAGGATCAGGAAGGAGGAGGCCCAGGCCTTTGCCTTGGACTGGGAAGGACTGGGAGGCCATACTGGGGAGTGGGCAATGAGACTACAGGTAGTCCTCGACTTACAACAGTTCATTTAGTGACCAGTTGCAATGCCATTGAAAAAAGGGACAGTATGACCATTTTTCACCCTTATGACCATTTTAGCATCCTCACTGTCATGTGACCGAGATTTAGATGCTGGGCAACTGGTTCATACTTATGACGGTCTCAAGTCCCCCCATATCACATGAGCCCCTTTTGCAGCGTTCTCACAAGCAAAGTCAATGGAGAAGCCAGATTCACTTAACAACCAAGTTATTAATTTAACAACTGAAATGATTCATTTAACAACTGTGGCAAGAAAATTTGTAAAATGGAGAAACTCACTTAACAAATGTCTCGCTTAGCAACAAAAAAATATGGGCTCAATTATGGTCATATAAGTCGAGGACTACCTGCATTTATTTCTCTGGGCTTTGGAGGTCCTGCCCTTTTGCATGCAGACCCTGGTTCTGCCCCAATAAATCCCATGAACGATCCTGAAAATGATCTTTAAAATCTTGGGTGTCCTGGAAGAATTTCTGACCTGAAGAGCTTTCAGAATGGACACCAAAAGGGCCTTGGGGATTTTCCAGCTGAATCGATTTCCCAGCAGCATTTTATTCATTTTATTTTCTTTTGATTCTTTTAACTATGCTTAGAAGCTGTTTTCCTGTTCATTGGGCAGCCTGAGAGTCTCTTCCGTGTTTGTATTTTGACAATGGAAACTTAAAGGTGACTTAATGTGATTTTTCCCTCCTTGTTAGTAAAGTTTCCTGTCTTGTGGATTGAGCCTGTCCCCTCTCAAGGAAGGGCTGGAAAACTGGATGATCCCCAGTCAGGAGTTTGCATGATGGAAAGTGAAATAATGTTCTGTGTTTAATCTTTGGTTCACCAGAGGGGCTTGAAAGGTGACAGGACCCTCCCCACAGAGGATGAGTTTAGGGAGAGGACCCCAGCTGAGCCCCCAAAAACACATGGGTGTTTTCAGCAGGAACTCCCAATCAGGCCCAGTGGGGGCAGGGGGTGGGGCAGGGGGTGGAGGCCCCTGGGTTTCTATAGGGTGAGGGAATTCTGGGAATTGAAGTCCAAATGGCTGAGTCTGAGGAACTCCGATTTAGGACTTTTCCTTGCACTCACTGATCATGGGCAGAGTTGAGTAGCCAGGATCACAATCCCCTCCCAAGTTGGCTGAGAGGCATTTCTGCCTGACAAAGTGCAGGATCAGCCCCAGAGGAGAAAAGGTTTCAGAGCGGCTTCTGCGGAAAGTGAAGGGTGAGATTCAGAGGAAATCTGGTCCAATGGAAAGCGTCCGTGGATGATGGTTTCAGGGCCCTAACTGGGTTTCTGAAATGAAGCAATCTTGGGATAATCCCAGTGAAATTCTCCGTGGCTTCATTGCTGCTCCTTTCCCTTTGCCTTCCCTTTTTGGGTTTCCCCTAAGGATCCCATGGCTCTCCTTCCCCTCCCCGTTTTATAAAATCTCCCCTAATATCTGCAGCTATAAACCATCCACTTCGGCCCTTAGACTTTTTTTTTTGCTGTGAATGGAAATTTGGGGTGTCCAGGTGGGGTTTCCTGCTGCTTTTGAGCTCCTGGTGGGAATCCCTTTTTCCCTGTGGGGCCACTGCAGCCTCCTTGGGGCAGAGACTGAGCAGGCCAGAAGGGGGTTTGAGGGAGGCCTTGATGGAAGAGGGGGAGGGCACAGGGTGGGGGCAGGGAAGCCCTTCCCTGCCCTACAACCCTTCAGCCCCTCCAGAAGCTGCTTCTCTCCCTCTCAGTCGCTCCCTCATTCCACCTCCTGCCTCCTCTCCCACCATCTCCCCTTCCTTCCCCCTTCCTCCTCTGCCCCCCATCTCTTCTTCCTCTTCCTCCTTCCTCCCAGAGCCTCAGGTGGGAGCCTCCGTGGGATCAGGGCCCTTGACTGAAGCCCCCTAACTCTGCCTCCTCGGGTCCCTTCCAGGCGCCTCCTCCCACTCCCTGAAGTATTTCTACACCGCCATCTCAGACCCCAGTCAGGGGCTGCCCCAGTTTGTCGTTGTGGGGCACGTGGGACGGTCAGGCCTTTGTTCACTACGGCAGCCAGCCACAGCCGGAGGATGCAGCCTCGAGTCTCCTGGATGGAGAAGTATGTGGGGGAAGGAGGATCCCCAGTACTGGGACAGTCAGACCCAGGCTTTACGTGCTGATGAGGAGACGTTCAGAGTCGACCTGGAGACTGCGTAGAAATCGCTACAATCAGAGCGAAGGTGAGTGATGGGTCTGGTGGCTCCTCCGGCCCCATATTCCCTCCCAGGAACCAGAGGGGGTGAAGGGGTTCTCTTCAAAGGAAAAGCAGCCTCACACCATTTAAAAAATCTTTTTTATATGTTTATTCTTTTATTTTAATCAATAATAAGATTGTCCTTGCTCTCCATAGCTGACATTTTCTTCCAACTGCAGTTAATGAAACGTGTTTCAATTTATCCATCTGTCTGTCTGAATGTTGACATGGATATTGATATAAACTGAGGTAAAAAGGGACCAAAATCTCCCCTCCCCCATGGAAGGTGGAGGGTCCAGTGGATCTCCTGCTTTGGGGAGAGGAAGGGAATCACAAAGTTTCTCCCCCCAAAAAAAAGGGGCAGGGGGGATCCTAAGGAGATCCTGGGGAAGCAGGTCCTCGTCCTTCTGTCTGTTTCCACCCCAGAGAAATGAGGGATCAGGTGGAGATCCACCTGGGGAGACTAGATCCCTTTCCCCACCTTGTTGGAGGGGAGGTGGGGCCCGAATGCCAGGAGCTTCTTCATCCTCCAGGGGGGAGGAGAGCCAGGAGGCCCAAATGGGGTGGGGGGCTCTTGGAGGGGGGTCACAGGGCCGGGATCCTCCCAATCTTGAGGGGAAAAAGAGAAAAGAAACAAACCTCCATTTGGGGCCCTGCAAGAGTCTCTCAGGGCCTTCATGGCTTCCCATCCTTGGTCCCTCAGGCTGGACTCCTGCCCTGCCCTCTTGGTGGGGCTGCCCTGGAGGGGTGGAGACTCTTCCTTCAGCAGCCCCTCCCCATTCTGCCATCTTTTGGGGTGGACAAGATTCCCTTCAAGGAACCTTATTTAGGAAAGGGTGCAAGGAAATCTGGGTGTAACGATAGGCTGCTTTCGGCTGAGGAAAAGCTTCTCCACAAACCTCAGCCATTTCCCTCCTTTCATCCCAAGGAGGCAACCCCGCCCTTTTCCTCCCCACACTCCAGGGAGACCCCAGAGCTCATCCAATCCTGCCCCTGATCCCCAGGATCCCCCCAGATCCCTCCAGGCCCCTGCTGGCCTCCCAGGGAACAGAGCTGTACCCAGAGGGCTCCCCCTGGTGGAGGAAGGAGGAAGGAGGCCGTGCCAGAGTGGAGGGGAGCCTCCTTTCCAGGCTAAAGAGCCCAAAGGTCCCAACCTTCCTCAACGGGAGCTCCTTTATGCTATTTGTGCACAGAGACCAAGATTTATGGTCACAGGGATCCCTAAAAAATGTTTTGTAGATCGACTGATCCTCTTTGAGGCCATGAGATTCTCAGTCCCTCTTAGCAGCCGCAGATTCAGGCAACTTTTCTCTCTGTGGGATCCCTTCCTTTCCCCCAAGAGTCTCCCTGCAGAGGAACAGCAGAAGGAAAAGAAGGAAATGTCTCCATCCCTCCGTTCGATTCTGTGACTCCCTTTCTGGGTCTCCCTTGGGATCCTCTGCTGTCTTTTCCAGCCTCCTTCTTCCTGGGGAGGTTCAGGGCTCCATCCTGGGGGAAATGCAGGGAGGGGGTCGAGGGAGGGAGAAGGCTGCTAGTGATGGGGCTTTCTTTCCCTTGACCTCTAGGGAGGAAATGGGGTGTCAGGGCCTGTGTCAAGGTCCCTGCAGGGAGGGAGGGGCTCTGTCTATCTTCAGGACTCCCCAAACCATTTTCCTGTCCCTATTTCAGGCTTTCACATAATACAGTGGATGGTTGGCTGTGAAGTCCGGAAAGACGGGAACAAAGGAGGGTGGCGCAACCAGCAAGGCTACGAAGGGAGGACCTTCCTCACCTTTGACAAGGAGACCCTCACCTGGGTGGCTCCCGTCCCCAGGCCCAGATTACCAAGAGGAAATGGGATGCTGATCCACTATTTAATCAGAGAGAGAAGGCCTACCTGGAGGAAACCTGCATTGAGTGGCTGGAGAAGTACCTGTCTCACGGGAAGGAGACGCTGCTGAGGACAGGTGAGCACCTGGATCCAGGCTGGACTTTCCTCCTTTGTGGCGGATTTCTCTGACACATTCAGCCCTTTGGGTCCCTTGTCTGGAGCCTGTTTGCCCTGCTGGGAATCCTCCTCCTCCTCCCCTTCCAGCCCCTCTTGCAGGACACGGAAGCCCTGTTGGGTTCCCATTGCCAGGTGCCATTCGGTGGACCAGGAAATGCAGCCTCTCCCTGGCAGGAAAAGCCCTTCCGGGTGTCCTGTTCACTGCCCACAATGAGGGCAACCATTTGGGGCTATTCGGGAAACCCCCATTAGCCCAACGGGTCAAGAGTGATGGGCTCCTTAATCTCCCCCATGAACTCTCCTTCCCCCCCACATCCCACAGGGGCTCCTCCCAGTCTTGCACCCGATTGGGGGCCTCCCCATGCCCACCATTGTGGGGGCTCCTCTTCCGCCCTTCATAAGACATCATCAGAGCCCCACTTGGGCAAAGAAGCCCATGGATGAGGGGTTCTCTTTCCAGGAGGGGATCCCCATAGTTTTTGTAGATCTTTCCCTTAAACCTCAAACAGGTTCCCTCAATTCTGGCTTAGTGACTCTTTCCTCAAAACGGCCCCCCCCTTCAGGAACACCCCTCCCCACAGGGGGTCACATTATAACCTTTTCCTGTCATTTGTTATTAATTCCCCACTCCAGACCACCCCTCCCCACTTGGCTCTTTGATCCCTCCAGGATCAGCTGGTTGAGATTAGGATCAAGGGGGAATCCTCCCCTCCAGATTGCCAACAGCCCTCCTGCCAGAGGGGACCTTCTCTCTCTTCCATTGGCATCACCTCCTTCTGCCCCCCTTTGAGAGAGACAAAATCTGTCTTCCAAACAGATCAGTGAGAAATTCCGAAATCCCTGAGCCCCTTTTTCCTCTGATTCCGGCTCTCTTGCTCACAACATTGTGGTTGTGTCCCTTGGAAAGAGGCCTGGAGCAGCCTCAGATTCTGGGGAGCAGAAGAGGAACCAGGAAGTAGGAGCAACTTCTGTGTTGTTGTGGTTGCCTTGAAAGGGAACTTAAAAGACCATCTCCACTCTCCCTCCCCTGAAGGGAGCAGCCCAAGATCAGTCAGAGTTCAAAGCAGCCAGAGAGGAATTTCCTTGGACCCTCAATTTGGGAAAATCAGGAGTTCTTGTGGTTGATCATTTTCCAGATTTGGAGCATTTCCTAAAATTCCTAGAAACGCTGCAGGTGTGGAATAGGAAGTAGTGGGAGATTTTCCTCCTTCTGCAGTTCTCACCTCCCTTCCAAGCTCTGGAGGGCTGAGAGTTAATTCTGGGGTGCCGCTTCTGCAGAGCCCCCCAGGGGCTGGCGCTGGGAGGCAAGACAGAGGTGGAGGATGGGATGGAGCACATCTGCCGCCTGGATGGCTTCTACCCCAGGAGATCGATGCCTCCTGGAGGAGGAGGGACGGGGAGGTCTGGCTGGAGGAGACCTTCCATGGGTCTCTGGCCCCCAACGCGGATGGGACCTACCACTACTGGCTCAGCATCCGGATCGACCCCAAAGAGAGGGGCCGCTATCGGTGCCACGTGGAGCACGACGGCCTGCCGGAGCCTCTGGACCTGGCCCTGGAAGGTGAGAGGCTGCAGGGAGGGGCTGGGCTCTTTGGCAGGCTGGGAGGTGGTGGGGAGAGGAATCTGCCCCAGATGTGTCAGCAGGTGTGAGCATACCTGAGCTTTTTCATCTATTGGGTTTCCAGTGTTTAAGGTTGGTGCAGCTGCAGGTACCAGACCACAGAACTGACTTCAGGGGATGGAAAGTACAGAGTCCCATCCCAAGAGTTGGCCAGATCCTCATGAAATGCCCTCAGATCCTCCTTAGGCCTTCCCGTTCCTTTATCCCAGCACCAGAAACAAATTTCCTTTGTTCACAATTCCTAAAGTACAAGAATCAGGAGGAGTCTGTTGCCCCTTTTTCTGAAGTGCAAGCAAATTCTGACTAAAATGGATGAAGGCAGCCACTTCAGGAAATGCAGAGAGTGGCTGGACTGATGCATCAGGAGTCAGAAAAGCGGCTAAGAAGTCTGAGTTTCATTGTCATCAGAGACTAACAGGGTTCTCTGCTTTCAAGGTCTGAAGGTCACTGTGTGTTTCTTCTCTAAGAAAGATAATTGGCACTTATTTTTATGATTCTGATAGTGAATTCTGAGGCTCGGCATAAAACCCAAGGAAAAAAAGCCTCTTCAAAGAGTTCTGTATATGCTCAGAAGTGTCCTTAACACACTGATTTTCCAAAAAATGGCAAAATTCACATTCAATTTTTTTATTGATGATTGTCACTGTGATACAAGAAAATTGTTCCCAATGTAATTGTTATTCCTTTCTTATTTTTGTTGTTGCTTATACCAAGCACCAAATTCACAGTGGAATGATTGCTAATCTATGCAAATCCTGAATTTTGTAAAAGAAATTAAAATTTAAAGTTCTCTCCTCAAACCTCCCCTCCCCACAAGCAATACCTTTATAAATGCCTTGGTGAGACCATCTGTGGAATTCTTCATCTGGTTTTGGTTGCTTACGATATAGAAAAGATGTTGAGACTCTGGCAACAAAGATGGTTAGGAGCCTGAGGCCAAAATCTATGAAGAGAGCAGTTGTAGGAATTGGGCATTTTCTGGTTTAATGAAAAGAAGGACGGGGGTGACATGAGTACGTCCCAATATCTCAGGGGCTGCCACATGGTAGAGGGGCAGCAGTCAAGCTATTCCTCAAATCTCCCCAGGGCAGGGCAAGCGAAGCATGAGTGGAAACTACTTGAAGGAGAGAAGCAACCTAGAACTGAGGAGAAATTTCCTGACAGGGAGGACAATTAATGAGAGGAATGGCTTCCCTTCAGAAGTTATGGGGGCTCCATCACTGGGAGCATTTAAGAAGAGACTGGAGAGCCACTTGTCTGGAGTGGTTTGAGTGCCTCTGGTTTGAGCAGGGGGTCAGACTGGAAGACCTCAAGGTCCCCTTCAACTCTGTTATTCCGTTATTCTATTTCTGCCATTTGTGGGTCCGTCCAGAAGTTGAATATCACCCTCATTCCATTTTCATTCTGACATTCTGGAAGCACAAAATAAATTTTATGCTGGACTGGCCAAAAAATGAAAATGTGCAAAAAGGTTAGGTGATATCAATTATTTTACTTCAAATAATAAAATGCAAACACTCAGCGGTAGAAGAAAAGCGGTAATGATTCCCCTCAAGGACTTGTTACTTAACAAAAGACTTGTTTAACATTTTATTGTGTTGAGGACCTTTTTGTTTTGTAGGCTGCTGAGAGTCACAAGGTGGCAAAGGCTGCTTTTGAGTCGAAAAGCCAAAGATGAAGTCCCAGCTGCCTTCATGCTGGGCTGGTGGAGAAGGAGGCAGGCGTCAGGAGGACAAAATCCTCTAACAACGGTTAAGCAAGGCTCCTTCACGTTACCCTGAGAGGACACAAAAATGAGCTCCTTCATGGAGATTTTTAATTTTGGGGAATTTCCAGCTTTCATTTTCTTTAGATCTCTCTTGGGAAGATTGTTTGGGCTTCTCCTTCAATGATCTGCTCTTTCTCCCAATTCAGAACCAAAATCCAACCTAGGGATCATCATCGGCTGGTGTGGCTGCTCTTGTCCTGGCGGGTGTGATTGCTGGGATCCTGGTATTCTTCAGTAAGTGTCTTTTTTGAGGGGGGTGATGGAAGGACCCCCTTTGGGAGCTTCTTCTGGGCTTCCCTTCTGTCCTTTTTCGTAGCCCTCTGAGATCTCAGCCTCTCGCTGGGACTCCGTCTCCCTTCAGCTGAGTCTGAGATTCAGGCAGTCCTGTCTTCTCTGAGTTGGGAAGAGGCTTCCCAGTTCTGTTCCTTTGGAAGAATTTGGTCAAAGAGCAGCAGAGAAGGATTTCGCATGAAACTCTTCCTCCCACCCAGCTGCTGCGGCTGCTGCTTCCCCCAATTCCCCTCCATCCCATCTGGAGGCAGCAGGTCTCTCTTGGGGCAAATCAGGAGATACATTTGCATTTTGAAGATCTTTCTGTATTTATAAATGGGACAAAGGGTCTATGAAAAGGGTTCTTCCTCCTACAGAGGGAGAGTTTGGATGATCTCTGGTGGATTCTTTTGAGCTTTCCCTGATTTTTGTCCTTGCAGAGAGACGACAGGATGACTACAATGCTGTGGCTCAAGTGAGTACATGTAATTTCAACTAAGAAGAACAGGCCTCAGAGAGGCATTACTTGAGGATTGTGTGTGTGTGTGTGTGTTTGTGTGTGTTTGTTGTTAAACACAGAAAAAAAAAATCTAATGAAGCTGCAGAGTTGTGCTATTTCCCCCAAGAACTAAGCTGGGAAGGAGGCCCCCTTTTCGTAACAGCCAGGCTGATATTGGAAGGAAGATCTAGGACAAGAAACCCTCAAGAGGATCCATCTGGGCGAAAAGATTTGCTCCGAGTGAGAAGCTGCCCTGTTTTCCAAGTAGGAGGAACTTGCAGAAATTCACTCTCCTTGCGCTGGTTTGTCCCTGCAGAGGAGAAGGAAACTCTCCTGTTGGATTTCCAGGCACTTTCAGTCAGGCAGGGAAGGCAGCCACAGTCTGCATGGTGGAGCCTTTGGAGGAAAGAGCACCTTCATTCCTTGTGGGAAATAGGAAAACCACCACAATGCCGTGATCCCCAGTGGTTAGAGACTCTTCTGGTGGGATGAGCTGAGACCTGGCTGAATCTGGAAGGGGAGGGTCCCCTCTCAGAGATATGCCCAGGTGGGTTTAGGGTTCGGCATGAAATATAAAAAATGAAATATGAAATATAAAAAAATTCCATTTCTATATAAACAGTGTGTTGTCTGAGTACAACTAATTTTGAGAAATAGTAATAACAATAATACTCATAATATGGATGACATAATAATTGATGAACCTTCCTTATGTAATTATTCATTCTCTTATGCTCCCAAATTTCTAAATTCTTTTTCTGCCATTTATAAAATTAAGTCCCATGTTAAAAAGTATTCAGCTTGTTCCTTTTCCTTGATTTTATAAAAGCCACACATTTTAGCATCTTTCTCCTATCATGAGATAATCTTCTTGTTGGAGTCATAGCAACATGATCCGGTGGGGGAAATCTGGTTTTTAATTGATTGTTTTAAATGATTTACATGGCATTTTATGGTAAGTATCCCAGAGTCACCTTGAACAGATGGATGGCATAGAAGGTTAATAATAAATGGGCTGGTCTCTGAGAGATTTATAAAGTTGCAGAGGTTTAATGGTGAAGAGAGAGAGGATCAGGACAAAGCATTTTACTCCCATTCTATCCTCTCACTTTGTGTCTGTCTCTCTCTCCAATGCAGGGAGGAACCAGGCCATTTAGCAGCCCCCTCGCAGGTGAGCGGCCCCACTGGGGTCTGTGTGGGGAGGAGGAAGGGAGGGAAACGGGGGCTTTGAGGTCCAAGGACCAAGTGATGGTGAAGATGCTTTGGGAAATCCCTCTTCTCTCTCCTGTTCATCTCAAGCGCTGCAAGGGAGGAATTTGGGGAGATCCAGAGGGGCTCTGGGAAGGGGGCTCTGCCTGCCCCAAACTCTTATCCTGCAGGGCCAGACCATATGGCCCCTCTCAGGATCTGACTCTCTTGGCTCAGGAGGCTCAGAGAGCTGCAAAGAGCAGATTGGTCAGAGAATGACGGAGCAGCTGTACAGATGAAGTCAAAAGACACTGACGCAAACTTGTAGTTTAGATATACACAAATATATTTAACATTTATAGTTGCAGCAGACAAGATAGTCAGGAACTTTGTGAGGTAAATCAAAGGGCACACGGAACACAGAGAAGAAAAAGGCGGGAAAAAAGGGAAACTCCCCCTTTATACCCACAGCAACCAATCATAGCGTGGATTGCCTCCTGCAGAAGCCAGCCCAACCAATCAGCTCTTCCCCCGTTGGACACTTTCCTGTTCCAGCTCCTGAATTCGATATCCTAAGAGGACTGGGGGGTCCCCAGAGCAGGAGGAAAAGGGGGGGCAGATGAGGGGCTTCTTGAGGCTCCTGCAGTCATGGATGGAGAAGGGGCTTCTCTCCCCTCCTTGGAGCCCTCTGGGATTCCCTCCCTCCAGAGGCTGAAGGAAGACATGGAGGGGGCACATAGGGATTCAAAGGTCTCTGGAAGCAACACGGACCGTTATTGGATTCCTGTATTTGAGGGGGGCCATGGATGTTATCTAACTTGTGGGGCAGGTTCTCAGCCGCCTCAGGAACCAGTCCCAGCCCTGCCTCATCCTTCTTGCTACCCAGCTGATCCCTCTCTTGAGGAAGCCGCAGTTCTCACCAGTGGGATCAGCTGGGCCGATTGGTGCTGATCCCTCAGCTTGGGCGGTGGGATTCCTCCTCTTGGCTCCCTCCCAGAGTGACTCTGCCTGCTTTTTCCTTCTCTTGGCAGCACAAGTGGACACTCCCAGCATGAGGAGAGACGAAAGGAGATCAGCTTTCTCCTGAATTAGGCCGGACTCTTCGGAGGAGCCCTTCAGGCCCATCCTGCATGCCTGGAACCAGGATGTATTTGGGGGTCTTTTGCCTTTGCTTTTATCATTGGATCAGTATCCTTTTGTATTAGGATTGAGGAACAGAGGAGAAAGGAATATCTTACGTGTTTATAATTGTGGAATCAAAAGGATTCAAACTGTGATTAGTAGATATTATTTTATTTTTTATTTATTTGTATCCTGCTGAAGGCATTTGAAGATATCCAACACACTTTCTCCTCCTATTTACCCCACCACAACCACCCTTTGAAGTGGGTTGGGGGTCAGAAGAGAATGACTGGCCCACCCAGCTGCCTTTGTGGCTCAGGTGGGACTTGAACTCAGCCTGGTGCCTTAACCACTACACCAAACTGCCTTGTCTAGCTTGTGGCCGCTTTGTAATGTAGCTTGTAGCAAACTATGTTGTTGTTTCTGGTGACCTTTAATGGGTTTCTGGTGATTGTTTTTAGATAAAGGGCCCATAGTGAATGGGGCGAGGAATAGAGACGATGAATTTTACTTTAAGGGATGAGTGAA